>NC_134894.1:46067221-46119721 GCF_041734735.1 Babylonia areolata | reverse complement strand
TCCAGAGCTGGTGTCCTTTGATGGGTCATTTATTTCCACCAGGGTGTCTACCCACCCTCCTCACCGCCCTCCTGAGAGGACTGGTGGGGGTGCTGGTTCAGTCGCCAGCAATTCGACCCTGTGACAGGCAGTACTGGGATCCAGGTTACCAGTAGCAGATATATATATTTGACCTGAATATATATATATATATATATATATATATATATATATTATCTATCGAAACAACCACGTTGGTCTATGACTACTTTTACTGAAAGCACCATTCAGGCTGTACTTTTTAGAGACGGTCTATTTTCAGAGACTCAGTCTACATCGAGTTTCACACCGTCTCACAGTGTTATATTTAATTCAAGCGTGCACTTGCTCATCGCCCTGAGGAAAAGTATTTCTAACTGAGCCAGCCGTCACGATAGTGTACACTTATGGAACTGCCAAACGATACGTTTCAATTATAGGAACGTTCGAACCACAGCCTCGCCTGTGTGAAAAGTACAGCCTTCCAACCCGACGCATCGTATGACACCGCGGCTTCATAAAAATACATGCTGCTTTTATTGACATAAAACGTCCGATCTTTGCTACCGGTTCTCCTTGTTCTTTGAGTAGGAGACGTCATCTCTTTGATAAAGTTACAGAAGGTGTTTTTGTTTTCAAACCGGACAGCTGGAGATTTGTTTCGGCCACTTACTGTTAATGGGCAAGATCCCAGTGCTGGTCATTGGCTGGAGGGTGGGATACGTCTTCTCGGAACTTAACATGCTCCATCTGTAACGGACCGGAAGTTCCAATCCGTTCTAAATGTCTAGGCTGTTTTCTCCACTGAAATTCGTTTACAGCTTAGTATTTTGTGAAAGACTATGTGACTCAAACTAGGAGGAAATTTGCACTGGATTTTAGTGTCCCTAGTGGCTAGTTAGCCTTTGGGATCCAACCCAACGCTGACTGTCCTAAAACCCTTTGGCCGCGAGAGTAAGGCTATAACTTGGGCAAGACACCATACAATCGAATTCTAGCCCAAGTTGTGGGGACAGCAGTTGCCTCCTCTGCTGTGCTGATGGTCTTCAGTCGGACACGACTGTCATAAACGTCAACGGGTTCAAGCTGGGGTGTTTTGGTGTTTTTTTTTGTTGTTGTTGTTTTTTCTCAACTGCACGGCTGGAAATGATAGCGTGGCAGCTCTTTTACAGTGTTATGTATGCTCCGTGCAGTTATTCATATATAACTGGCGTCGTTTTCACAATTTACTGTTGCCTTTCTCTGCCTTCGGTAACGCTTACATTGCTGCTTTTACCTTTTTTCGGTCTCCGGTGACGCTCTCATTGCTGGACGGGAAAGCAAAACGTTTCCGGGTGTTTCCTTTCCTATCGTGACATGAATATGACTTTTAAGGCCAGACATGGCAGCTATTTTAAAACAGTTTTATTCTAAATTCTGATTATTACAAGTGGTTATTGTTTGGTATCACCCAAAATTCACAAAAATGTATATAAAAAAAAATTTTTTTTAATAAAAATTAAGTTATACTCTTCGTGTACCGGTTCCCATTGAAACGATTCAAAATGGCCGACAAACAAAAATATTTAAAGCTGTACAACTACAAACCTATCATAGGTACGTCAGTTTTTGACTCACTTGTGTAAACAAAGTGAGTCTGTTTTAACCCGGTGTTCGGTTGTCTGTGTGTGTGTGTGTGTGTGTGTGTGTGTCCGTGTGTCTGTGTGTCCGTGGTAAACTTTAACATTGACATTTTCTCTGCAAATACTTTGTCAGTTGACACCAAATTTGGCATAAAAATAGGAAAAATTCCGTTCTTCCCAGTCATCTTGTTTAAAACAATATTGCACCTCTGGGATGGGCACAAAAAAATTAAAAAAGAAGCCTAATTATATGCAAACTGCATTTACTGTTATATTTATATTTTTTGTATTCTCTAAACTTGGCACTTTGACCTCTTATTCTGACACAACAACAAGAGGAGTCATTATTATCATTTTTTTGTTCAAACAGGAACTTCTTTTGCTAAGCATGGAATTTTTATTTATTTTGCAAACGTTTTGGTGCAGATAGTAAAAAAGGGAAATTACTCTGTAATTAATGCTAGGGTACTTAATTTATCACAAGTGAGTCTTGAAGGCCTTGCGTCTCTTGTTCTTTTTGTTTTTGATTTGTTGTTACCTGAACTCATTTTCTCCGTTGGAATAGCATTATATCTAAAATACTGAAATTTTCACCCTTTTTAAAAAAAAAGAAAAAAGAAATGACCCTTTCCGTTCTTAAATTTTTTTTTAAAGAAACAGCTATGACAAAAGAACTTTCACTTTGACTCGACTATCCTAACATAGAAAGTGGGTTCAGGTAATAATGAATCAAAAACAAAAAGAAAAACTGAAGTAGCTGCAATAGTTTTGTAGTTATAGATCTTTGGGGTTTTTTTTGTTTGTTTTTTTGTTGTTTGTGTGTTTGTTTGTTGTCGGCCATTTTGAATCGTTTCCATGGCAACCGGTGCATGAAGAGTGTGTTCTTTTTACATTTTTGTGAATCCTGGGTGATACCTAACAATATCTGCCTACAATAATAAACAGAATTTAGAATAAAACTGTTTCGAAAATAGCTGAAAATAGATGCCATGTCTTGCCTTAAATGGGCGTCATCGTTGGATCGTTGTTATTCATTCCTCAGACTTCAACGCAGTTACTATCCTCTGTCTTCGTTGGACGGTACCTTGTGTTTTTACACGTGACGCGTTATAGTCTGGAGCTGCTCGTGTCGCCCAGTAACTTATAGCACGCATTACGTGTCTATAAGGAGCTTTTGTAAAAGTGTGTGTGGGTTCGCAGGGATCGCCTGACGGTCTCCATTCCATGGGAGGTGTTTGCTTTCCGTGAAGTGGGCGTTGTTCTTCTGGAACAGAGCCGACTGCTTTATTTCTGTTTCACCTTCTCTTTGACGGAGGGTGGGGATACTCTCAATGGCCCTGGCTCTTGAGGGTTTTCACTTTTCTGTCCTCTTTCTCCTTCCTCCCACCTTTCCCCTTTTGTATAACCAGTCTCTCTCTCTCTCTCTCTCTCTCTCTCTCTCTCTCTCTCTCTCTCTCTCTCTCTTCCCCCTCTCCCTCCCTTCCTCCCTTCCCCCTTCTCTCTCTCTCTCTCTCTCTCTCTCTCCCTCTCTCTCTCCCTCTCTCTCCCTCTCTTTTTCCCCTCTCCCTCCCTTCCTCCCTTCCCTCTTCTCTCTCTCTCTCTCCCTCTCTCTCTCTCTCTCTTTCCCCTCTCCCTCCCTTCCTCCCTTCCCCCCTTCTCTCTCTCTCACACTCTCTCTCACGCACACATACTCTATATACATACAGTTTCCTGTGTGTTCTGTTGGAGGCGTCGAAAAGAAAACAACAAACAAAACAACAACTTGAAAGGTATTTCCTTCCGACACAAGCCTTTGAACAATTCATTCTTAACTTTTAAAAGTCTTTTTTTTTTTTGTCAGCTTATGATTTTGTCCAACAGGTAATTATCTATGCGCATTCTGGCGTTTGACATTAGCTGCTGCCGGTCGATTGTATGGTTAACCGATTCGATTCTGTTACTCGCTTTGTCTGTTCCCCCGAAGTTAGAGACGAGTGATGTGAAGGCAATGACACAGAAACGACACAGACTATGATGACCCAACAACCACAGGTCTGAGTGTTCAGTGCTGTTTCTCAAGGAGGCGTCACTGCGTTTGGACAAATCCATATAGGCTACAGCACATGTACTAAAGGCAACGCGCTTAGCCTCAGGCCTTGAGGGGAAAAAAATAGATCAATAGATGAATAAGTAAATAAACACTTTTTTAAATCAAAGAAATAAAAGAAATATATATTAATACTGGATCGATAGACACACACACACACACACACACACACACACACACACACACACACACACACACAGAGACAGAGACAGAGATAGACAACAACCACCGACATAGCGGAGCACCCTTGTAATTGATTCACTGCAGATAATTGTACTGCATCAGTTCCCGTGCAGCCTGTATCAGTCAACACCCACATTCAGCTTTGTGTGTGTGTGTGTGTGTGTGTGTGTGTGTTGTTGTTGTTGTTGTTTTTTGTTGGTGATTATTGGTGGTGGTGTGGTGGTGGTGGTGGTGTGTGCGTGCGTGTGCGTGTGTGTGTGTGTGTGTGTGTGTGTGTGTGTGTGTGTTGTCGTTTTATTTTTCCAATCACACCCCGGCCAGTGCATTTTCTTCGCCGTATATGACGATCTACAGCTCCAGCTCGTGATCTGCGCAGATTATATTTCCGGCAGGAACGACTTATTTAGCAAACCCATAAAGTAAGTACGTGCAGCAACAAAGGGAAGAGTGACGGACACGTGGCCATCAATTTGAAGACGAAAATAAACAAACATGCGTCAGAGACTAACTGCAGTATGCCTTGCTAAAGGACAAAGAATCAAAAAATAAATATATATATATATTTTTTTTTAAAGCGATAGACATTCGGATTCGGATTTATTAGTCGAGTAAGCTGCAGGGGAGAGTAGGCGTGGTTTTTTTAGTTAAGAGTCTCTTCTTGAAATAAAAAATAAATACATTTCACTCTTTGTCATTTTTGGCGATCGGTACCTACATTGACAGCCTTCCTGCTCTTTGGCACAATTATGGCGAGACATATTCAAACAGGTTTTTGGAGAAAAAAAAAATATATATATATATAAATCTGCCTTGAGCGTGGTTCTGGAATTGGATGATGTGTCAGTCGCTCGCCAGAAGTAGTTGAAGCTGATATAGTCGCTATCCTTATATATTAGCCGCATTCGCGGACGACGTGTATTTATCTCCCTCGCCTTAAGGTACTGATCACTTTAATCAGTTCTTGGTGTGTTTTTTTTTCCGTGGCTCAGACACGTGTGTACAGTATACTCTACGTCGCGTCACGATTTGAAAGCCGATCAGTTTGGCAGTTTCACGTTTGACGAGCACATACCTAATGAACGAGCATCAGCTGTACAGGGCATGGGAGAACGTGCCAGTTAGCACAACACTACCTATCTCTGTCTCTCTCTCTGTCTGTCTGTGTCTGTCTGTCTGTATCTGTCTGTCTGTATCTGTCTCTGTCTCTCTCTCTCTCTCTCAAACCAGTGCGAGCAATGACATCGAAAGTGACGAGGGCACTCCTCATTCTTCTGCACATAACGTTTTCAATTGTGACACTGAGACAGAATCAGATCATGCAGATGACAAAGACATGCAGTCAGAAGACAGACAAATGACAAAAAATGACGGACACAAGCTATCAGACATGCAGAAAGAAACAAGTAAAACAGAACCGACTGACAAACAAACTAACTCTCAACAGCATGCTTCCAGCGCCGCTACGATGTCACCAGGCTGTGCACGTGGTAAAGCAGGGCCAGGCAACTCTGACCCCCAAGCTCGCGGACTGAGGGCCAGAAAGACAACCTGTCAACCACGTGGAAACGGTCAGAGCAGCATCATAGACTCGTTTAGACGAGGACAGCCTGCTGAACGGGTGAAGGACACCCATAGGGAGAAAGGTCGGAAGACTGCACACACTGGTGCTGCAGTTAAGAAATAGGACATTGGCCAGGCCACAGTTCAACACGAAGATATTTCAAATGGAAAACATAACAATATGTGCAGAAGTAATATAATGAATCAATTTCAAACTGAGTCTGTGCATTCAGAAGATTATGACAATAATCATGAAGTTAAATTTTAATGTCAATTGTCTTTTGTCGAAATTAGATAACAAGGATTTTATTAATTATATACATGAACATGAATTTGTTTAACAGGAACCTGTCTTGCAACTGAATTTGAGTCGTCACTTTTCAACGATTACTTAGTGTTTACCTCAAAAGCAAGAAAGTTGACACACCAAGGCAGATATTCAGGTGGTGTTATTGTTTTAATTAAGAAAACGTTTGCGACGTACATCACCCAGGTGATGTGTGAGATGGATAACATGGTTGTAATTAATATAGAAAAATCTTTATTTAGTACAGATTTAAATATATTTTGGCTATGTACATACATAGCTCCTCGTGATTCGCCTGTGTGGAATGTCGATAAAAACGGTATTGGCGTTGAACAGCTCGAACAGTGTCTCCTTGACTTATATGATTCTCATGATTTTTATGTTCTTATATGTGGCGATTTTAATGCTAGAACAGCTTCTGAAATTTTTTCTCAAATTAGTGAGGATTACGATATTATCAACAATTTTCTGAGAGTTAACTCACGATGAAATAAGAAACACATTTGGGGATCAGCTTCTTGAAATGTCTAATGCTTTAGACATCATGATTTTAAATGGATTACACAAGTATGGTTTTGACGAAAGTTACACGTTCATATCAAACAACGGGTCAAGCACCGTTTACTATTTTTTTTATGTCTTGTGAAATGTTCTTAAATCAGTTTGCATGTAATGTTTCTCTTAAAGTAGATGACTGCACAGGGTCAGATCGCATGCCTGTTGTATTATCATTTATGTGCTCAAAGAACTTACCCAAGACTGTATATAATCAAGATGGCAGAAGTAAAAACTCATTTGTGAAGAAATGCGTGTGGAACAAAGAAAAAGAAGATGTATACATTGCCAATCTGAACAACAAAGACTCAGAAAATAAAATAAAACATGCTGTAGAATGTCTCGATACAGATATTGATGAAGCACTTAATGTATTTGTTGAATGTGTTAGTTCTGCAAGCAGTTGTATGGTTAAGAAATGTTTTACCCAGCGAAAGAGACAAAAGTCTGAATGGTTTGATAAAGAATGTAAGTTGGTCAAAATTGACACCAGAAATAAGTTAAGAACATTTAGGTTTTCAAGGGATGAGGAAGATAGAAAAGAATATGTTCAAGCACGGAAAAAATATAAAACTTTATTAAAAACTAAAAGACGAAATTACCGAAGAGAAAAAATAGATTCACTTGAATCAAATTTATCAAACTCGTCAGCATTCTGGAAAAGCCTAACAGAAATGGGATGTGGAAAAACAAAAAATAACATCAGTAATAATGTCAATATGGAAGAGTGGCAACAGCACTTCAAAAGCCTATTTTCCTTGGATAATGATATGGACAATGTTGATAATTCTGCTGATCTTAGTAACCTCGATGATGATGAAGAATGTGAACTTAATAATGCAGTTTCAGAGAACGAGGTTTCGTTCGCTCTTCACAAGCTGAAGTCGGGAAAAGCATGTGGACTTGATGGTGTTTCTGCTGAAATGTTAAAAACTGGTAATAAAATTACTGTACCATTTCTGACAAAATTACTTAATGCTCTGTTCGATAAAGGACTGTATGATCCAAAGCTATTATCCTTTCCATTTTTAAGAAAGGAGATATTGATAATGTTGATAATTATAGATGGGTATCCCTATTAAGTATTATTTCTAAATGCTCTACAACGGTGTTGAATAATCGATTATATAAATAGTTAGAAAATAACGAGATGATTACACAAGCTCAAGCTGGTTTCCGAAAAAAAACTACTCAACTATTGATCAGATCTTTAATCTGTATACTTGTATTCAGAAATGCATGTGTCAAAATAAGAAATTATACGTTGCTTTCGTTGATTTCAGAAAAGCGTTCGATTCTGTAAGACATGATAAGTTGTTACAACATTTAAGAACACAGGGTGTATCTGGTAAATTCTTTAAGTCTCTGAAAGCGATGTATGATTCATTGTTAGCATGTGTCAGGGTTAATTCACAATATTCTGAATTTTTTTAATGTCCACTTGGTGTACGACAGGGATGTGTCATTATATTTTGTACATTCATCAATCAGATTGCTGAACATATGTCTGTGTCAGGTAGACATGGGGTTCAGTTGATACCAGGCAGCATGGAACTGTTCCTATTGCTTTTTGCTGATGATATTGCTTTATCATCAACAACTCCCATAGGACTTCAAAATCAATTGAATATTCTTAAATCATGCTGTTAGGTGATGAAGTTGAAAATTAATGTGCAGAAGACAAAAATAATGGTGTTCAGAAAAGGCGGGTTTTTACGTGGGCATGAGAAGTGGTTCTTTGAAGATGAATAAATAGAAGTAGCAAATGAATACTGTTATTTAGGGTATGCATTCACATCAAAGATAAGTCCCAAAAGGGGGACTGAACATCTTGTTGTGAAAGGCAAAAGGGCAACCATGAGCCTTGTGAAGGCTTTTCAAAAGTATAAAGAAATGTCATATGCAGTATTTCAAAAATATTTGATGTAAAGATACAGCCTGTTCTGTTGTATGCATCTGAAATTTGGGGTATGAATAGACTAGAGAATGTAGAAAAAAAAATCATTTATTAGCATGTAAGCGATTCTTTGGAGTGCCAGTGAAAACGCCAAACAAAGTGGTTTATGGTGATCTTGGTAGATATCCGTTATTTGTAAACTCGTTCTTAAATGTTATAAGGTACTGGCTTAGAATAATACAGATGGATCAAAATAGACTGCCATACATGGCTTATCAGATGTTGCTTGGATTAGATTTGAATGGAAAACAGTGTTGGGCTTCTCAAGTTAGAGAAATATTATGTACAACAGGTTTTAATTTTGTATGGTTGCAACAAACTGTTGGTGATGTGAAAGGATTTCTTATTACTTTCAAGCAAAGACTTATAGATATCTTCATTCAAGAATGGTCGGGTACTATTAGTGATAGAGACAGATATTCATGCTACAGATCATTTAAAGTCATATTTGAAAAGAAAAATACTAACACATGCTGATGAATATTGTTTCAGAGTGGCGTTGTCTCAGGCCAGATTTAATGTGCTTCATTTAAATAATAATGTTAACAGGTACACTAAAAATGATGCTTTAAAGCATTGTCCTTTTTGCCAAGGTGAACTAGAAGATGAATACCATTTGTTGTTTGTTTGTTCTGTATATATTGATTTACGGACAACTTTTCTTCAAGACTGTTTAACCATGTCTCTTAGTTCACTTCTTCGATCAAACAACGAGCAGAGAAATTGCCATGTATCAAAATTTATTTTCCATGCGATCAAAAGGAGAAATCATATACTCAGACCTAATTAAGTAGAATTAATGTCAAGTCCATGAACATTATGATATTGTGTCATCTATATAAGTGTTATAATACCCCTTCCCATGCCCACCCCCAGTCCCCTGGTTTTGAATTGTCGTCCATGGCCAAAGTTCATTAAAACATTATCGTTCGTTCGTTCATTCGTTCTCTCTCTCTCTCTCTCTCTCTCTCTCTCTCTCTCTCTCTCTGTGTGTGTGTGTCTGTCTGTACTAGCTGTCTGTCTTCGTCTATCTATCTACCTATCTGTCTATCAATCTGTCTGTCTGTCTTTCTGTCTTTCACTACTTGTGCCTTATTTGACAGTACTTTATTTTTTCTCCTCTGTGTCTGTCCATTTGATGTTTGTGCCTTTCCATTAAAATGGGCGCAAAGAGAGCAAATGTCCAAAGCAAACATCCATCTTCCATACAGACAAGTAAGAGTACCCTTCATCATTTAAGCAGACCCTTTTATGTACTGAGACGGTGTTGAAATCAAACCCAGTGGTAATGTTCATGATGATGATGATAACAAAAGCAGAAGAAGAAGAAGAAAAATGGACTTTTGTGTAGCGTACTTCTCAAAGTAGGAAACCACTGCAGCTCTCTCGGAAGTGGCATAACGTGATCGCCCTGAAAAAACCTTGCAGAGCGGTTTTGAACTCGCTGTAACCGCGAAGGTTCTTCTGCTGGGAGCCCGGAGAATACATTATTCAAAAATCAAGACGAGAAGTGATGCTGTTGCAACAAGGCGGTCAAACTTGGAGAGTACCCAGACACCCAACAAGTCAACCAAACAGCCAACCTTGGAGGGTTTCCAGACACCCAACAAGTCAACCAAACAGCCAACCTTGGAGGGTACCCAGACACCCAACAAGTCAACCAAACAGCCAGCCTTGGAGGGTGCCCAGACACCCAACAAGTCAACCAAACCGCCAACCTTGGAGGGTACCCAGACACCCAACAAGTCAACCAAACAGCCAACCTTGGAGGGTACCCAGACACCCAACAAGTCAACCAAACAGCCAACCTTGGAGGGTACCCAGACACAAAACAAATCAACCAAACAGCCAACCTTGGAGGGTACCCAGACACCCAACAAGTCAACCAAACAGCCAACCTTGGAGGGTACCCAGACACCTAACAAGTCAACCAAACAGCCAGCCTTGGAGGGTACCCAGACACAAAACAAGTCGACCAAACAGCCAACCTTGGAGGGTACCCAGACACAAAACAAGTCAACCAAACAGCCAACCTTGGAGGGTACCCAGACACAAAACAAGGCAACCAAACAGCCAACCTTGGAGGGTACCCAGACACCCAACAAGTCAACCAAACAGCCAACCTTGGAGGGTACCCAGACTCAAAACAAATCAACCAACCAGCCAGCCTTGGAGGGTACCCAGACACCCAACAAGTCAACCAAACAGCCAACCTTGGAGGGTACCCAGACACCCAACAAGTCAACCAAACAGCCAACCTTGGACGGTACCCAGACACAAAACAAATCAACCAAACAGCCAACCTTGGAGGGTACCCAGACACAAAACAAGTCGACCAAACAGCCAACCTTGGAGGGTACCCAGACACCCAACAGGTCAACCAAACAGCCAACCTTGGAGGGTACCCAGACACCCAACAAGTCAATCAAACAGCCAACCTTGTAGTGTACCTAGACACCCAACAAGTCAACCAAACAGCCAGCCTTGGAGGGTACCCAGACACCCAACAAGCCAATCAAACAGCCAACCTTGTAGTGTACCTAGACACCCAACAAGTCAACCAAACAGCCAGCCTTGGAGGGTACCCAGACACCCAACAAGTCACCAAACAGCCAACCTTGGAGGGTACCCAGGCACCCAACAAGTCAACCAAACAGCCAGCCTTGGAGGGTACCCCAAACACAAAACAAGTCAACCAAACAGCCAACCTTGGAGGGTACCCAGACACCCAACAAGTCAACAAAACAGCCAACCTTGGAGGGTACCCAGACACCCAACAGGTCAACCAAACAGCCAACCTTGGAGGGTACCCAGACACCCAACAAGCCAATCAAACAGCCAATCTTGTAGTGTACCTAGACACCCAACAAGTCAACCAAACAGCCAGCCTTGGAGGGTACCCAGACACCCTACAGGTCAACCAAACAGCCAGCCTTGGAGGGTACCCAGACACAAAACCAATCAACCAAACAGCCAACCTTGGAGGGTACCCAGACACAAAACAAATCAACCAAACAGCCAACCTTGGAGGGTACCCTGACACCCAACAAGTCAACCAAACAGCCAGCCTTGGAGGGTACCCAGACACCCAACAAGTCAACCAAACAGCCAACCTTGGAGGGTACCCAGACACCCAACAAGTCAACCAAACAGCCAACCTTGGAGGGTACCCAGACACCCAACAAGTCAACCAAACAGCCAACCTTGGAGGGTACCCAGACACCCAACAAGTCAACCAAACAGCCAACCTTGGAGGGTACCCAGACACCCAACAAGTCAACCAAACAGCCAACCTTGGAGGGTACCCAGACACAAAACAAATCAACCAAACAGCCAGCCTTGGAGGGTACCCAGACACCCAACAAGTCAACCAAACAGCCAACCTTGGAGGGTACCCAGACACCCAACAAGTCAACCAAACAAAACGGATTTTAACTGTCTGTGATCGATGTCACACACTGAGACAGACGGACAGAGACAGACAGTCACAGAAAGACAAAGACAGACGCAGAAACAGAGAATAAAACACTAATCAGAACACACACACACACACACACACACACACACACACACACACACACGCACGCACGCACGCACGCACGCACGCACGCACGCACGCACGCACACGTACTCTCACACACACACGCCCACACTCTCTAAGTCCATGAAATGGAAATAGGACATTTACAAGGTAATAACCCCTTCGTGGGTGTGAAAGACATCTTCAAACAGTCCAAAAAGGACATCAGAGCGAACGACACATCACCTGGCCAACATTAATTGTTGGATGTAATGACGCACGTGTTCGCTCTCGCTCTCAAATATATATACCGAGTGGTATTATAAGGGTACTAATGATTGATTTACTGAATTACAGGATAGACAAGAATCCCCGCGCACAGGCCAGGAGGCACTTTATGGAGGCCAGTCACAAATGGGGTTTTCTATTGTTTTATTTAGAAGTTATGAGAAGAAGAAGAAGAGATAAGGAGAAGAA
Organism: Babylonia areolata; assembly: GCF_041734735.1. Classification (NCBI taxonomy): domain Eukaryota; kingdom Metazoa; phylum Mollusca; class Gastropoda; order Neogastropoda; family Buccinidae; genus Babylonia; species Babylonia areolata. Next base: position 46,107,436 of record NC_134894.1, on the reverse strand, counting down.
ATAAAACAGTGCAGCGATACGTAGCCAGATGTCAGCCTCTGGGACAACGCACACACACTGCTTGCGAAACAGCAAGAGAAAGACAACAGGCTCTGGCCAGACGACTGACCAAGTAGAAAGTAACCAGCGATCACCCACTTCGTGAGAGAGAGAGAGAGAGAGAGGCATGTTTTGAGATTGGAATATCAGAATTGACAATGCATCAGGTTTTAGATTATAAGAATTGAAAAAAATGATTAAAAATATATATATATATTAAAAAAAAAAAAAAAAAATTATGCTAGCGGATGAATTTGTCCTTCATCCTTTTGGTCGCGAGACGAGAAACAATCACCTGCGTTTTGCTTTGTTTTTTGTTGCCTAGCACTAAGAAATATACGTCAAATGTTTGTATAACCCTTATCCTATAACGTGTAATACTACATCCGATGAGTTGTGGGCGGACTGTCGTTATCTCTCATGCCCGTCATGAGAAAGCTGCAAACCGGACCGTCATATTCCAATATCGTGAAAGGCGATATGAAGAACATTGTGACGCACACAGCCGAAGAAGAAACTAAAGACAGATTTCCATAGCCACTTCATTTTTCACAAATCACCACATCAGTCTTTGCTTTTGTTCCCTGCTGCCATGGTGACCCCGGTTCCTCCGCTTTAATTCCTGTGATTAGTTCAATCGAAACATAAAAATAATCAGTTTCATGCGTCGGCAGATTCATGGGGGGGGCTTTTATTGGAGAGATGTGGTACTGTCTTCATTTCCGGGAAGCAATGACAGCCGGACATTACAGCCACTGAGGTGAATAGGAAGGAGCGGCAGCCGCGGTGATGTATAGAGCTTCCAGCCCGCGGCATCCGGTGTCAATCACAAGAGGCTGGCATGCACCAGCCGCCGTTCCGTGAAGCCGATAGGTCGTTAAACTCAATTCTACCAGCCGCCGTGACGAAGTGGTTAGCGTCGCGGACTGACGGCTGGGAAGACGTGAATTCGAATCCCAGCGGTGGTGGGTTTTTCGGCCCGTGGCTGGCTCCTACCCAGAGTTGAGTGTGCTGTGGGCTTAGATGGGGAGACTGGGACCACACAGTCGAGTGTCCACTTCAAGGATGCGTCTTTGGGTGTGTTGCTCTAATTTCCTGACAAACACTGCAAGTGTCTGTATATCTCGGGCCTGGTTAACGCCGGGATATTATTATGACAGGAAGCGTAGAGTACAGTCTTGTCACGCAGTCCCAAACCAAAATGGACCTCCACAGCAACATTGTCATTGTCATCGTCATCCTCCTCCTTCTTCATCATCATCAATATTAACAAAACAGTCTCAAAATATGTGGCCTTTCATGCCCTCCTCTCATGGTGACCTCAGTTTCGGTACCCCTCCTCTTCTGTGCTTGGGGCGAGTCCTGTCAATGTCTTCAGTGTCGGCAGATTCATGGGAGGCTGTTGTTGGAGGGACGTGGTGGCGGTCTCCGCTCTGGGAGAGACGCTCACTCAGTCTGGCTCCGCGACTAAGCTGTTATTGTCGTTGGTAGGGGGCTTAGTAGGTGGTGTCCTAAGTACGTTCAATCAGAACAGGCACCACTGAACACCACCGAAGTGACGGCTCAGCAGCAGTGCAGGGTCTCCTCTGGTGTGTGGCCTCCTGGCGACCTAACATCGATGGTTCCCTGCGGACTGCCAGTGCCGACGATGGAACTGTGACAGACGAACCCGGGTGTGGTCGTGTATGGGGGAATCTAAACGAGCGGCATGGGAGTAATGCCACTGAAATGGTGCAGATGAGGCTGGCATGCAGCTGTCATTTCACTGCTGGACAGTCAGTAGAGAAGTGTAGAGATTTTCAGCAAAATGATTCAGCATTGTTCGGCAATAAACTGCAATAACAGGAATGGGAAAGAGTGCTCACTGTTGAAAAGGAGAAAAAAAAGCAAACAAACGATTCTTTATTGTTGACATCTCTCTCTTTCTCTCTTAGTCTTGACCATAATGATAATAATGATAACGACTAAAATGATGATATTAATGATGATTATGATAATGAGTTATGCTAATAATAATCATTATTATAATTATAATTATAGTTGAAGCAACACACAGTTGTTTTAGACAAAGTTCAAAAGGCAAATCATACTGTCACTTAAGTCGACAAAAGTTATCTATCAATAAGACAGACAAAGAACTGTGCATGAATGGGTGAAGGTGAAAAGAAAAAAGACTTTTAAAAATAGAAGAAGAAAAAAGAAGAAAAATAACGAAAAGGAAAAAAGAAAAACAGACAGCAAAGTAGAGGGAAAAAACAGAAAGTGTGAAAAATAGGTTGACGGCCCCACAAGAAGACACCAAAAACGGTGCCAGTGTGTGTATGAAAAAAAGGGGGGGGGGGGATAGGAGGTTGGAGGCCCCACAAAAAAATAAATAACAAAAAACAGCACACACACAGAAATGTGTGTGTGTGTGTGTGTGTGTGTGTGTGTGTGTGTGTGTGTGTGTGCCATTATCTTATCTGTTTCTCTCTCTGTGTCCCCCTCCGTCCTGTCAGTTTTCGTCGAAGTTAACATCTTATTGCTGAGAAACCAATCTCTCTCTCTCTCTCTCTCTCTCTCTCTTGTCCAAATAGTGAAAGATTTTCTTTGTTCAGATTGTTTAAAAGGAATCATTTCACAGAACCATATTTAGCAAAAAAATATTAACCGAGTCATCAGATGTGCTTTAACAAGGTTTCGTTTTGGTGTATCTGATATCAACGTACATAGTAAAAGACACAAGCCCAGCACTGTAAACGATATGGTATGTCCGTTATGTAGATCTGCAAAAGAAGATGAAGTCCATTTCGTATTATGTTGTCCTGTATTAGATGATTTGAGACAAATATATATTCCGTTGAGATATTATAACAGACCAAGTAAGTTTCGGTTAGTATTACTTCTGTATTCTACAAATGATAACGTTTTTTCGAATCTTGCCATATTTATCTATAAGTCATTAAAACGACGGAGTTTCATGATTGGTTAAAGAGAACAGAGCTCTGAGCATACACGTTGTAAGATTATATTCATATGCAAATCTATTCTTACAAAATATGTAATCACCCCTTCAAATGGGGCCATGGCCTTATTGAATAAACTTTCGTTTCGTTTCGTTTCGTTTCTCTCTCTTGTCCAGTTGTTTGTACACATTAAAACCAAAGTAATTTTCAGCCATAATGGCATTACCAGCTCAATACGAGAGACTCAAAGAGAGAGGGAGAGGCGTTCGTCAGATAGCAAGTGCCTTCCCGCGGCATTCAGTAGCCTACCGGAAGATGTCGGCCTGCTGGCGCGTGGCCGGCCTCCCCTCTTCCTCTCCTTACTGTTGAGCCCGATTATCACAACCAAGCATTATTTCTCATTTAGCAGCTTGACATTTTGTTCATCCAAAGGACAGGTTAGCATGCACAAGTGACAGCTATTTAGGACTGTGACATGCTCATCTTTTTGCTCCTCAATCCTTGCTGCTAACTGGATTTCATTCGTGATTCGCTCTTTTATGGCATGCCATCCAGTGAGCCCTTCGAGCTTGTGATGCAGCCACAAGTTTTTAATCTTGGGATTTTCTGTCAAAATACACTGCTCTGTCCCACACATCTGGGGGAAAATACGTCTGTGCTGTCCCCAAGAAAAGAAACGCAACTGCATTAAATGATTATCGCCGGTCCTGTTGCTCTGACATCAATAGTAATGTCATGCTCTTCGTGCCGGAGTGTTACTGGTACAACTAGCTGTAGCTGATGCTGCTAGTTCATTCCCCTGAAATCAAAACTCACAACCACCGTTCGAGACATTCATACTGGGAAGCAAATGGGCATCTTCATAAAAACAACGTTAGCTTCACCTGTCTTTGCAGATTGTACCATCAATTTGTTTTCTTAAAAAGGAGTGACCACAAAGTTTGATTGTGCAGTTCAGACTGTTAGTCTTTGCTACCAGAATGCTCTTACAGCTGTCGTGGAACCTGCGTTGTGCTGTCAGCTTGTTTACCCTCATAAACTGTGTGTTGAAGCTATTTCGCAGTCGTTGACATCTGAGGTTAGAGGACTGGCATGTGATGTGATATATGACAGTAAACTGTTGTTTGTTACATGTGCTAGTGAAGAAGGGAGTCTGTGTGCAGCGGTAATGACGTAGCTTCCACTGTGCTGCACCATGGAAAACATACCAGAGCGGCCTTGTCTGGGAAACAGACTGGAAAAGTTGGGGAAGAGGTGTGTGATGGGGCTCCTCGAAGGCATCAGCTGTTCTCAGACTGAATGCATGCCTACGAATTGGAGCATTTGGGGAGATTGTCCTCATCAAATTGATCATTGTCCTCATCAAACCGCTCACATGCTGAACGCACATTGACCGACAAGGCGATAGATCTAGTGGCGGGTTGACGGCATTGTGTGTTAACTATCAGATGATATTCTGTCGTTGTTAGTTGCCTGTTCTTAGTCCTTATAGCACATTACGGTTTCCTGTGAGAAGGTTGCCACTTCAGTGATGGTGTCCTCAACAAAAGCTGTGACGATACCTCTTTTGGCCAATCTTCCAGCATGTTCCTGGAATCTCTGCTGGAATGTCATTACCTCTGAACAAATGCACTTTGTGTGGAAAGCCTGGCTGTACACGATTTATTATGCACACAGTGGTATGGGTGACATTAAGCTGGAAGGGTAGCATCATCTGTGTATCCATCTTCTGGATGTGGAAGCATGTGAAGTACCCCAAGAAAATGGAGAGAATCATGTCCAAAACGGTGATGCTTGTGGGTGGCATTGTGGGTGCCAAAACGGATTGTTGGGTGTTGGGTATTTATCCATTGGAGGAAACCCAGCAGCTGCGGCTCCCCACACAGCCAGAAGAGGAGCGTCATCCATGAAACAACGTAACAGCATGGGATTCATTGGCCACGGTCACATTTTCACAAACCACTGCTCAGAATGTGATGATATCCGCAACAGATAGTCATTGGTGTCCTCCAATAGCAGTCTCGGTTTTCTGTTTGAAATTTTGCTCTTCAACCTTGAAAGCATTGTAAGGACAAAGTTCACGTTGTCCAAAAGGGTTGAGTGGTGGAACGTTGATGACAGATTTATCTATTGCCTTCACAATGTCAGTCAGCAACGTACGGACCTCACTGTGGGGGGTGCTGGAATGTAGGCCACTCCATCAATGGTGGCTGAAAATAAGCCTTTGGTCAGACTCAAGAGCAGCCTTCAGCTCATCCACTACCTGTAGAAAGTGGGTAATGACCCGAGGTTATTGTCATCAGTAGTTGGTTTAGTAATTTACAGGTTGTGTGTGTTCACTCATAACTTGCGCCACTACGTACTACTGACGTGACTCAGCAATGCAGATTCTCATCTGGCAGATGGCCTCTTGAAGGTCCAATATCTATAGTTCTCTGAAGGCTGCTGGTGCCGGGACTGTGACAGAGCCAGGCTATGCATGACTATACATAGGGAAGTATAGGGACTTTAGTTGGAGCAGCAAAATTTCTCTTGGTTACACTTACTTGTCAGACACCTGTCGGTGGACTTTGAGAGCCAGTGACATTTCTGTCATGAATCAGAAACCTGTCAGTGGACTTTGTGAGCCAGTGTCATTTCTGACATGAATGAATCAGAAACATGTCAGTGGACTTTGAGAGCCAGTGTCATTTCTGACATGAATCAATCAGAAACCTGTCAGTGGACTTTGAGAGCCAGTGTCATTTCTGACATGAATGAATCATACATATCTATCTATTTAACTAACTAACTATATATATATTACATACATAAATACATATATATAAACACACAACCACACAAAACACAATTTTCCTTTTACTGCAAATATTTTAATACTTCACAACATCAGTCAAGTTAGTGGAAAGCATGAACATAATCCAAACACATCAATGACATTAATAGACGACCATTTAAAATCAATGTTTTCTCCTTCCTTTCTCTTCTAGAAATCAGCACTTGTGTCAAATGTCCAGCCAATTCAAATACTGATTTCGGTATCAACCACCCATCTTCGTCCTTTGTCCTTCCTTGACCAGGCAGACAGCACAAAGAGCTACCTTAACAAAGTAAAAGTCATCATTCAATAAAATCAAGTAGTCGTATACTTTGAACCAACTGCTCATAGAGGTGAGTGTGTTCTGATTGTCTACATTCTTCTTGTTCAGAATGCGAGTGAATGTGTTTTCGTGAATGAAAGCATGCGCTCTCTTGCACGTGTGTGTGTGTGTGTGTGATATAAACCTAGTCATGAGAAAAAGAATACTCTCACAGAGTAATGACCTCTAACATCACTGAATTTAACTCTTTTCAATACAAATACAACTAGGTTTCATTTGGGTCTGTTTTTGTTTTATAATTTAAAAAAAAGCGAGTTTCACAATTTTTCTTCATAAAAAATAAATAAATAAATAAACACATTGTAAACAGATTCTTTCCCTCAACTCCATGTTAAAAAAAAAAAACTGCAACAAAAATGTGCAGTGATCACCTGCTGTGGTCAGTTTCATGAATAACTGCAGCTGCCTCACACATCAAACACTTTGGGCACACACACATACACAGTCAGACACACTGACATAAAAAAGTAAATGATGAACCTGCATGTGCAGTAAAGCCTTTGTTCATTTTTAATGAAGACAGACATTCCCTCCTTTTTTCTTCTTTGGTAAATGAAACAGTCATTCCACGCAGATTGTTCCAGCAAATGAATCCATCCTTCAGACATGAAATCAGAATTCTGAAATAAGCTTACCCAGTGTGTTAGGATGTAATGAATCAAACTCCCCTCCCCACCCCATTCCCACTCTCTCCTATATGCATGAATTTAGCATGATCTTGAAATGAGCCAATACTTAAATTGGAATCTGAAAACATGTAAGAAAAGTCAAATAAATAAAAAGAAATAATGCAAGAGAGAAACTGTCTGAGAATGACATTATACAAAAGCAAGCTGGATGACAACTGTGAAGACGGAGAGACCAGCCGATCATTTTGTGCCACGGCGTGATGGTTCCGAGGCTGTTGGGGGAGGTGGGGGCCCCTTTCGTTCCATCTCCTCAATGTGCAGCATCAGTATCTTGCGTCGGTCTTCCGGAACACACTCTAACGTCAGGTATCGCTTATCATTCTGTAACAACAACAAAGATTCATTATTACAATGTTCCATGACCCACATGCAACAACATGTTTTCTTCGGACTCTGGGCTCCAGAGCCACATGCATGTCCACCAATGATAGCACAATGCATCATCAGCCCTAGTTCTCAAGAGACAACCACAACAAGGACATATTTTACACATGAAATACCTTCATCTGATTTACCGGAAATTTCTAGATTGCATCATAAATATTTCTTTCTTTCGAAAATATTCTTTTTTAACAGTTCCGAAAACTGATTTTCTTCTTAGCTTTTACAGTTCATTTTTTGCATCCACAGTGAATTAATTATACACCTGACAAGAGTCACAAATGGACTGACTTAAACACCACTGGATCTTTGACCTTAACAAAGTCAGAATCATCTGGCCAAACATTTGAATCAGCAAAGACTTAATAATGGTCCTTTGAGAGAAAGGATTCTATGACTATGAAAAGTGCCAACGCTTCCAATGTTCTGAACAACGTACCTCCAAAATCTTTTCAATCTCCTCCAGATGTAGCTGGTTATCTTCCAGCTGCTTCCTTGTTCTGTCAATAACAGTGCATACAAATATTGTGACTTCTCAACTATGTATAGTGTCATGAGAGAGAAGGGATGGAATCGAGAAAGAAACAATACTGCAATTGGCAGTCTTATAGCACAGTGTCTAGCATGACTAGTTAGGATGTTGACAACCACACTGTGCAAAGTAGAAAGTATGTTGCAGGTAGATGTGTGTGCATGTACATGTGCATGTGTGTGTGTGTGTATGTGGATGTGTGCGTGCATGTTAATGTGCATGTTGATGTATGTGACAGAGGTCATGAAATCATTCCCCTTCCTGTAGCAAATGAATCATATTTGTTTATCACCAGTTAATGGTCAAAAACCAAGAATATTCATCATGTAGTGCTACACACCTGACTATAATTTACAATACATACCTGAATGTGATGGCTTTTGTTTCCTTCAAAAGTTCACGGAATTCTGTTTTGGCATTGACAAATTTCTCACTCATATATTCAGCATATTCTTTTTCTCGTTTCTGCAAAAGATACAAATCTTCAGGTACATCCAATGAATTAAAATGACAGCAAAAACTACAACAAACTAATGCATCTAGAAAGTCTGAACCACCACCAAATTCACTTCTTGTATAAATTTGCCGATTTGAAATGACTATAAAGAAAAATCAATGCACAATTATGAGATACTAAATGATTGTCAATAAAAATACTACTACCCTCTCCACCTCCCCAACCTGCACACTAATCAGTCCTGCTTAACTTTTCCAGATATGTCAGCAAACTGAACCAGAACATCTCTGAAAGAAGAAGATGAAGAAAAACACCAATTTCATATACTGATAGAACAAAGACACTGAATTCATCAGGCTTCATCTTATTCAAAAGAAATAAGGATATATGTCAAAAAAAACAAAAAAGCAGAACCAGCAACAACCCACAAAGAAACATAATCCCATAGGCCCAGAAGCTGAGTCCACTGACCCTGTCACTGGAGGAGAACTTGGAATAGCGAGGGTCTTCCTTTATCATCTTCTTCACCTCCTTCCATGTGGAAGTCAAGGAAATCTGGAAACATCAAGGAAAGTTATGCTTCAAACTCCTGTCCCGCTTTAATGAAAAAAAAGTTGAACGACTTCACTTTAAGCAAGTTTTGTTCTGTGTAGTGTATAATTATTGCATGGAAGTTATTACACATCAGATATTAGCGACACTCCATTACACTTATACAGAGGTGGAAATTACACATAAAGAACACAATATGATATGAAGTTTAAAAAGTGCATACATATCAAAACATCTTCAGTAGTTCCTGAGGAACAATTGTTAGTCAAAAGTTTCGCCATGGTCCACATTAAAAAAAAATACACATAACCCTGCCCTCATAACAAGCATCCATCCACCCACCCGAACATGCACAATGCCTGCACACAGATGCGCACAACATAAACACACACATCACACACTTCTCCACACACCCACATGCAAACAACCCTGTCCGGTGCATGCAAACTCTTACTATCATTTGAACCTTTAACACTGTAACCACCATTCGTTCCTCACTGACCTCAGTCTCGTCCAGGAGTTTGTGGAACATGGCTTTGTTTCTGTGGGTCAGACCCTGGATGTGTTCCTCAAACAGCCTCTCCTTCTCCTCCTTGTCCAACTGGTCTGTCAGGTCCCAGCGGTGGTCCTTGCGCAGCTGCTTGCGCGTTTCCCGCCACGTGGCTTCACAGTTTCGAACCTGTGCACATCATGGAAGGTGTGTACACCATCATGGAGGTTGAGTGGAGGGTGTGTACACTACATCATGGAAGGTGTGTACACCATCATGGGGGCTGAGTGGAGGGTGTGTACACTACATCATGGAAGGTGTGTACACCATCGTGGAGGGTGTGTACACCATCATGGAGGTTGAGTGGAGCATGTACACCACATCATGGAGGGTGTGTATACCACACCATGGAGGGTAAGTGTAGGGTGTGTACACCACATCGTGGAGGGTGTGTACACCACATCGTGGAGGGTGTGTACACCATATTGTGGAGGGTGTGTACACCATACCGTGGAGGGTGTGTACACCATATTGTGGAGGGTGTGTACACCATACCGTGGAGGGTGTGTACACCATACCGTGGAGGGTGTGTACACCATATTGTGGAGGGTGTGTACACCATATTGTGGAAGGTGTGTACACCACATCATGGAGGGTATGTACACCATACCATGGAGAGTTTGTACACCATATGGTGGAGGGTGTCAAGGGTGTGTACACCGCATCATGGAGGGTCTGTACACCATATGGTGAAGGGTGTGTACACCACATCATGGAGGGAGTGTACGCTATATTGTGGTGGGTGTGTACACCGCATCAAAACTGCTGCTGCTTTCTTATCACAGATTTTCATTTGCAGAATGCAATCATTTGTCGACAGTTTGTTTTTGAATATGAAATGACAACAAAAATTTCTTTGAAATGTTCATGTACACATGTGAACTTCCACTCACATGCACATACTCACACGCACACACACACACACACAAACACACTCATACAAAGCAAGCACTCATACACGAGTTCAAATTTCTACACATATTCTCCACCTCCCCTCCAACCCCCCCCCCCACCCCCCCCTTCCGTCTAATATCACTGACAGTGAAAACATGCTTAACGGAAGAAAGCAAGAAAGGAAGACCCGCAAGCACTGATCTATGCAAGCACACAGATGCACAAGCATGCACCCACACAGCATGTGCACACGCATTCCCACACACACACACACAAAATAACAGACAGCACAGAAGCAGGCCAACACGAACCAGGTCTGCCAGCAAAGCCCCAAAATGCTGAACGGCTTCGTCCTTCTTGTGCTGCTCCCGCTCCTTGTCCCGTTCCCGCAGAGAGGTGGACAGGCTGCGCTGAACTTCCTCCTCTCGCTTCTTCAGGCTGGCTTCTATCCTCTCCTGCTTCTCGCGCTCTTTGCGCTCTTCGTCTTCAGAGTCCACCTGTAAGAATCAGGAGGAAGATCATGTTTAATTTGTTGCTTTTCTTTTAACAGCATCCATTTTTTTGTCTTCAATCCTCTCCTGCTTATGCTCTCCTCCAACCCGAAGAGGGCCCTCCTCTCCCCACCCCCGAAGCCCCCACCTCATCATCTGTTGTTTTCATATTCTACACATCTATTCTGACAGCACACCAAAGAACTTGCAGGTATGAAAAAAAAAATGTGCACAGCTATGAAAACCCAGTTACCTCTTCCAGGGTCTTGATGTAGTCTTTGAACCAATCCTCACGCCGAGAGCTGCTATCCACCGCCTCGTAGCGAGGATCGCTGTTGATTCTCTTCTTCACCTCACTCCACCGGGAGTGCCGGTCCAGGCCCGGGGTCTCTTTCAGTAGTTTCACAAACTCCCCTCTGAGCTAAACACCAAACCAACAAAGGGCAAAATGAAAATCACTCGAATGGCAAGCAGAGGGGGAGCAACAAGATCATAGGTGTTCACAGAAACAGTGAAGACATTATTATCCTAATTTCTGATGACAAACATCAGCCAATTCCTACGATTTGTAGTACAAAAGAAATCATGGCTACCATTCAAAGAACCAAATCCTGTCCATCAAAATCCACTTCAAGAACACTTGTCAATTCTCAAAAACAAAATGTTTAAATTTTAAAAATTAAATGCTTCTGTTACTCTGCAGTCTTGCAAAAATATACTTCCATCTTATATCATCCTACTTTTCTATTCTCTAATTTGAAACACTAATAAAAAAAAAAATGCTACATACTAAATGGTGTGTACTACACGCACCATATGGTCACATCACATTTAATCCAAATAATGAAAAAGCAAAACGGAAAAAAAATGTGAACAACACAAATAAAGGCATTAAGATGATTTTCTCATAAAATTCATTGTGGCATAAGTCAAATCATGTTCACAAATACTTGTTGAGCACACCTGCAAAAGAATACAATGTCAATACAAAATATACATGTTTACTTGACAAATCTTAACGATAATACTTGCTACCAGGAACAAAAACATAAACAGGACAGATCTGCTTGTCCAAAACTAATTTCTCTTCATATTTAAAACATATTCATTATGATTTCTTTGTTCCTTCTTTCTGGTGTTTTAAACAAAACGCAGACCCTGAAACTGGTCTAGTTAATCCTTTTTTTCCTCGTTTTAAGACTGTCTCATCAAATTCAGAGTCTGCACTAGCTGGTCACGGTTAAGTATGTGTAATTAAACTTGTGTTTCCATATACAAGAAGAGAAGGAAATCTTCAGTTTCTACAACCCCAAAATGTTTTAACAGAGAATACCAGAAGCTTTCTTCTGTCTGGACTGTAGGAAAAAACGATGGTATTGTTCCTGCTAACAAGTAGGAAGAATAGAGGAAACAACAACAATAGATTAAGAAATAGTGAGTGAGATAGCGGGCAGAAGGGGTGGGGGCAGTAAGCAAATGAAAGAGAGGAGGAGAGGGTCATAGGACAAGAGAGAGACAGTCAACAGAGACAGAGACAGATAGTCAAGAGAGAGACAGACAGAGAACTGAGAAGAGTAAAAAATACATAGTAAAAGCAACAGAACATAAGAACCCGAATGCAAATAGGCATTGTGTATCTGTTGTGTTGTTAAGTATATGTGTGATATGCACATCACCACAATTGGTTCCTGCATGCACACCAGTGTGAATCAACACATGTCATGTAAGCACCATGACAAAAACAAGTAGTTAAAGCTGAGAGAGAGAGAGAGAGACAGAGACAGAGAGAGACAGAGACAAAAGAGACAGACAGAGAGACAGACAAGATATCAAAAGACTGATGGACACATTGACAGAAACAAATAACATATTTATCATGTACAAAGCATGAATTAAATGCTACATTTCTCTGAAGTTATCACTTGTTAAAATCATGACCAAGTTTGAAAGACCACAACAATTAGGTATATGTCTGAAAAAGTCCTCTGAAACAGCTAGTGAACATTTGGACCAAAAGCAAGGAATGGCGATTACCACTTATTCTTTTGATAACTACCAGCATATATATATATATACACATATATACATGTATTGTGACTGACAGTTTGACAGGTACCATTTTCTTTTCTAATAAGACAAGCCTTCTGATTCCTAAAAGGAAACAATGATAGCAGAAAAAAACTGACAGCAGACAAGACAGCACATCACACAAATATACAATGAAAAGTATTTTTTTTCTAAATAATTAATTGGAAACCTATGAAGAACATGCCTATTTTCAAACTGGGAGTGAAAATGATGCAGCATTTAGGACAATGTTTCCATGATCATTTGCAATGAAGAACTACTTTTCCCCCCCCCCCCCCCCCTTCTTTTCTACTTGTCTAAAACCTAAACCATACAAACATTGATTGAGAACTTGGATATTCCAAGGTATAATCAAGGAGCAAAGAATAGAGCAGAAAAACATAACTGCTCTTGGGCCAAGCCATATCTCTTTTTTTTTTTTCTTTTTTTTTTTTGTGTGTGTGGTGTGTTGCCTTTTTTGTTGGTTGTTGTTTTTTTTTTAATTTGTTGTAGAAACTGCCTCTCTAGTTCGGTTTTTATATGGTAGAAAATTCAAAGTGCTGTCCATCTAATTCCTTGCTTTTGGTTCAAATTTAACAGAACCTGCCACAATCTTGGTATGGATATATATATTCAAGATCAGATATCTGAAAACCCTATCCCCTCCTTGCTTTCTTACCATGGTCTTCTTATTAATGAATTTGTGCCAGTTAAACAAATAAACAGATAAAAAAAAATTAATTGAAACAAAAAAGTAACAAGAAAATGATTCTGCCCCTTCCAAGAATACAGTGAATAAAGTCATGGCAGGTTCTGAAACACTGATGAAATAGCTGTACATCATCATTTCAAACACAAAAGAAAAACAATCTGAATCCATACAGGAAAGAAAGCTTCTTTCTTTGCTGATGATCGGAGACTGAACATACTACTGCCAACAGAACATATTTAAATTTTCAAAGATAAAATAAACACATGGTAATTTTATACCAAGAAAGCAATCATATACCAGGTTGATCAGTGAAATTCTTTTTGTGCCGTGTGCAGCGATGAATAAGGGGAAGCAAATCCCACTATGGTACGCAACTGACAGCACAATGTTCAACCTCCTCGACTACTTGACACGGGTTCTCTCTTCAAGGGACACAAATCATCAACAAAGATGAATAATCTAAAATATATAAAAAAAAAAAAAAAAAAAAAAAAAAAAAAAAAAAAGAACCTTCACCAATCTGATAATGAGCAAACGATATATCTTAAATCACACTCGACCAATCTGACAACAAATAAAAAAACATTATCTTATTACTCTTTTCTTTCTCTCCCTCTCTTTTTTTCTTTTTAATATTATCATGTTTTATTAACCACATACATTTCCTATCAAAAACGAAAATTTTCAATGGAATTTCATTTGTTTGACAATGAGCATTATAGAAAACATGTCTTCATGAAAAAATTAATTAATCATTGATTCTCTTTATTTTCGACCACTGAAATATATTTACATATGCAGGGCTCCCTTTCTGTCTCAAACAAAAACAGAAACAGGAACCAGAAATCAGCTATGCTGAAGAACAAGTTGCTGTCTTATTCAAACAATCTCCCATCACATGGAAATCGTATCCAATATATATTCTGATGGACAAATAAAAATATAAAACACACATGCATAGGTGAAATCCATGCCTCTGAGAATCAGGGAAATCTTTTTTCTCTTAACATATATCCCATTCTCTTAATCTGTTGTAAATAAAACACTGCAGATGCCACAATGTTTTGTTTCTTTTTTTTGGCAGAAATTATTGTATCTGAATTAGATAACTTTTAGGTTTATCTATGCACATCATATCATCAAATCATTATGGAATTACATTTAACATTAACAGCAAAGTGCACACACATATATAAAAAAAAAAAAAAATTACCATGAAACGTTTAACAAACAATTTATCAAGCAAACATGTAACATACCTATATCCAACAACATGATTTCAAATTCAATCTCTTTATCAAGCAATGTCATTAATCAACATCATATACACTCAACAACTTATCAGCTGAAATAAAATACAAAATATGTCATCATCTGTATGCAATGATTACTTAATTTGGCTTAAGTTAAAAATCAAAATAACAGGTGTGCGTATGGTGTGGTGTGGTTCATTGTGCGTGTGTGTGTGTGTTTGTGTGTGTGTGTTTCTGCATGTGTAAGAGCATATAAACCTGTATATGTATATGTTTCTGCACAAATCTGTCTGTTTCTGTATCAGTCTCTGAGTCCATGTGTATGTGTGCGTGTGTCTGTGTGTGTCTACGTGTTTCAGCATGTGTAAGAGCTCACTCATCTGTATGCACACCTGTGCGCTCTTCAACTATAAATGTAACTGTGTCTGTAAATTTACATGAGTTTGCATATGACAGCATGCAAGTTTGTGGTGTGGTGTGATGTGGTGTAAGAGAGAGACAGTGTGTGTGTGTGTGTGTGTGTGTGTGTGTGTGTGTCCCCACAAGCCACACTTATGTAATAGACCAACAGACAGATATATTTCCTGGAATGTGGATGTCTACCTTGAATAATTC
Organism: Babylonia areolata; assembly: GCF_041734735.1. NCBI lineage: Eukaryota > Metazoa > Mollusca > Gastropoda > Neogastropoda > Buccinidae > Babylonia > Babylonia areolata. The sequence continues at coordinate 46,092,098 of NC_134894.1, read as the reverse complement.
AAGTCAAACACCACCAATTAAAACCTGTTTGGAAAAATGATCATGAACAAAAGCAACAAGAACTCAGATCATTATAAAATAAATTAAATGCTACTGAACAACATTTTCGTCAAATCATTATAAGCCCCATATCATCAACTTCGAAAAAATATAAACAAGAAACACGTAAGGCACAAAATTATCAATCACTGTTGGTAGACAAAGACAGGCTGACTTCCTGGTATTCAGTTAATGGTTGTTTGCAATGGTCATACATTCAGTGGATAATACAGTTCCCTAGCACAGTTACTACTTCTACTTGATATACTGGAAAGAGTGGATACGAATGGGGGGGAAAAAAACAGAATCGTGTTGGCGAAAACTTTAAAATGCTTCAAGACATCTCATCTTGCGGAAGCAACAACAGCAGCTCTGATTTGTTTTTTCATATAAGCCAGAACATCTTAAATGTACACAATTCTCAAGGGTCTTAGTGAAAATAGATACTTCATCATTATACAGTGATTTTGCTTACAGCTTCAGGCAAACAACTTCAAACCAATGCTGCGATAACCCTTCCCATCTCTTACAGACAAGTAAATAAATAGGAGAGAAAAAAAACAAAAAACCAAAACCTTCCTGAGAGGAAGTTTCTTGGTTTGGACGTCTGAACCCATTTATTTACCTGAAGGTATGGTAATGGGAAGCTATAATCACCACTGGCTTGGAGATGTGAGCACTGGTGTTGTTTAAAAGACTGAAAGTTACAGTGTTAGTGTATTTTCTGATGCTGAACACTCTACAGCTAAGTTACATTCTCCTTTTGTTTAGGGCCATACCAAATTCAGTTGGGACAGGCTTGTCTCCATGCCCTGCTGAAAATGCTATCAAATAATGTTCTTTGATAGTGGTAATAAAGTTACAGGCCTGAAGAAGATGATGGTGATGACGGTGTTATATGTCTAAGTGTGTGTGTCAGAAGTGGGAGGGGGAGGGGTGTGTGTATGTCAGTGTGTGTGATGTGCACAACTCAACATGGAATCACAGAATATGAGACCCTCCATAATGAAATTAAATAAAACCATGGATGTGCATTCTTGCATCTGTGTGAGGGTGAAATCAACCTGCCACTTTCAAATTCAAATCAAACTAAAATAATTTGCTTTTATTGAATCACTCTTGAGGACACTATAATAGTCATGTTGTTAATTTCTACTCATTGTGAAAATAAGCCTTTATTTTGTTTAGTGTTGTTTGTTTTTATTATGAATGCACTTCATTAACCTTATTTCAACACTGACTTCAAATGTCATATCACAATTTACACTTTTAAAAACAGCAATAAATGTCACCTGTTATGTGAGTACTGACATACAGATAGAGTGTATGGCTGCAGTACTTTCACCAGAATATCTACCACTCAACCACCACCAATTTACCATCAACCAACTAAACTGTACTTCACTGTCCAGGAACCATTGTCTTCAACATGGTTTTAACAGCTTTATATATATATATATATATATATATATATATATATATATATATATATATATATATATATAATCACAGAGGGACAGACTGAGAGACAAAAAAGACAAGAGAGAAAGCAACCCCAATTTCATTTTTCAGAAGACATATTTGAGCCAACAGGTAAAAGTCAATATATGATACATACAAAACTGTATCAAACTGCTGTAAAAAAAAAAAGAAAAAAAAAAAAAAAGGATCACATTAAGCTCAGTGAGAGAAGTGGATGACCTTAACATCAAATCGATTCTCATCTGCTTACTCTTTCTGCAAGATTTTGTTTCAGAAATAACACTATTGTAGTCAAAAGCTCATGTGTTGTGTGAAATACTATGAAAATATAAATATATTGCTCTTTATGTATGAACTTTAAAATCTTTTCTACAATATCTTATATAAATAATATGAAAATATAAACATATTGCTCTTTATGTATGAACTTTAAAATTTATTGTTCAATATCTTATATACAAATATGTCATGATATATTTTTGTGCCATATTCTCCTTCATCAAATTCAAATAAATGCTACCACTACTTATTTTTGTTTTTGTTTTTTGTTTTTTTAGGTATCAATACAAATACATAAATTATATCAAGAAATCTTTTTTAACCTAAATATTTTTACATTCAGTTATAACATCCAATTAACAGATGCATATCAATTCTATTTTGCATTTCTATTCCAAATTAAACACACACACACACACACCATACACATACATGCGCACACACACATATATATGAAGTATAGATCCTTTTTCAGTAGCAACTTGACTATATGTAACATACTCACCAGTTTCCTGTCAAACAGACACTATAGCAAATAAGGCCATCCCCAATTTTCTGTGTTTTGAAGTGAGAAACAATGAAAATTAGAGATGGCCCCTCACACACTTTTCATGAGCAAATGATTCAATAGTGTTTGAAGATTTGGAAGCATAACCAGCTTGATTCTGATCAAAAATATTGTTTAAAGAAATTTTGAAAAGCTTGTGTGACCTTCCATTATTTTATTTTCAATTGATTTCAAAGAGGCTTAACTGCATTCAACTTAACTCCCTCAGTCCTACCTATTACTCCCCTTGTTCTTGACCCCTGACACTGGGCAGTTTGGAAGGTGGGGGAGCCAAAACTGTAGGCAACAAGCATATAATGTATAAACAGTAAAACCATTCCTTCAATTTAAACTAAAAAAAAGTGGTTGCTTCAATGAACAATACCATTTCTCTGTACCACTTCTAGAGCTATATACCCTAGCTGAAACATGAATTTGTGCTATTTTCTCAGTGCCAGTGCATCAAATGGAACTGCTTTTGACCCCAGTAACCAAACCTGTCTGAAAAGAGTGACTGAGTCTTTCAGTAGATATAGACAACATTTTTTTTTTTTTTTAAACACAACTAACTTGCTTCATTATAAACTGAATCTGTAAGAATGCTCAGTTTTATTTCCATTTTTCCTCTCTTTTGACAGTTTTACTTAGCCGTACAGCTTATGCTTACTTTTTTTAGCGTTGATTTCATCAAGATTATGCACCTTATAAATACCATAATTATTATCATTATTAAATCTCCCTTTCTACTTCTCTGTGTGGTATGGAAATGTTCCTTTCTAACTGTGTGATTTATCCAGAAAGGGCACCCGACCCAGATTTTTTTTCTCCTTATTATGTTTCAATGTTGCATAAATGTAAATGCACAGAACTTTGGCATGAAATATCAAAATTCTTTTAAATGTTAAAAAATTCAAACCTGTATGCGAAAATCTAATGAACGTGAAGAAGTAAGTATCAACACACAAAAAATTAGGAGTAAGTGCAAAATTCTGTGAACAGATGCTCCACAAGAGTCTGCAATATTCTAAGAGGTAGATCACCGCTTGTTCTTGTCGTAATTATCAATCATTCAGAACACTACAATATATCAGACATTGATTTCCTTTACACTGTCACAAGATCAGACAATGATTTCCTTTTCACCATCATGACTGATTCAGAACACACAACAAGCCACACTGAGCCTAGAAAGGGTCATCCAGTTCCCTGCCGGCAGAAGCCCATTGCCAAGGATCCCTCGGCCACCTACCTTCTCTCGCTGGCTAGACTTCTCCTCCTTCTCCCGCCTGCGCAGGTCGGACACAAAGTCGGTGAAGAGGGACTCCCTCTCCCTCATCTTTTCAATGCCCTTGAACCTGTCATCTTTACCATACTTTGCAGCAAAATCACTGAAGGAGGACCTGAAGGAAAAAACAGAAGACATTCTTTGAAAAACGAACAACAACCAAAAAGACTAAACGAAGGTAAAAACAAAAGAGGAGAACAAAATCCACTCACGTATGAAGACACCAGTGCTATTTGTTCACAGCAGTCCAGCTGTATTGGGCAATATTTTTCACAAGTTATCATTCAAGTCTTTTGTCTGTATATCGCTGTGTCCTCCTTTGGTATATTGACTGATGATGTTATAGACTTGGCAGGCCCATGTTGTCATTCTGGTTACCTAACTTCAGCGACATTTGAACAATAAACAAGCTGAAGGAGATGTTTAGCTATAAAATATTGCCTGCTGGGGTAAAAATATATGTCTCATGACCCATTAGTCACTTCTACAGCTATGGCATGAAACAACTAAAAGCATTGTCATGGCAACAAATCATCTGTTTCATTGACAATGAAAAACACTGGTTGTCAAATACTGCCATAAAAGCAACTGTAATGACCGCACTGATGCCAAAGGCAGAAGCAGAACCGTACTGGAACAATAAAGTAAAAGAAGCTATAAGGCAACAGTGATGCCATGAGATTAAGAGGATGAATTTCTTTCAAAAGGATAATTCCCAGAACTGGCTAAAATACAGTCTCAGTCAAATGACAAATCAATGTCAATTCAGAAAAGAAAAAGCAGAACTGCCAATCACCAGATCCATAAATCAGTACTCAAGAGTGTGTGAAGCATGATTTTTTAAAAATCAATTTAGTTATTTCAAAAATAATGGGCAGCCTAAACAGTACAAATTCATCAAATCATAAAAACAGAGTGTTTACATAATTTTAAGAATAATCTTGTTACTATGTATACATAATCTTAAGAATAATTAAAAACAGAATGTACACATAATCTTAAGAATAATCTTGTTACTATGTATACATAATCATAAGAATAATTTTGTTACTATCAACCTGTTCATAGAGCTGCTGTAAAATGAATATCTAGTTCAACAGAACAAGTTAGCAAAATCTACTGTCAGGCAATATTGTCAAAGACTGACTCCCCTCCTCTCCACCTCCTTCTCTCCCCCTCCCTTCCTTCTCCCCCCTCCCTCTCTCTCTCTCTCTCTCTCTGAGAAAGAGAAGGTGCAGCATTTGATATGGATACTTATATAGCGCTTATCCTCCGTCAGAGACCACACTCTAAGCGTTTTACAAACACGGGGTCATTTGCAGAACTAGCTGCCTACCTGGGTAGAGCCGACTGATGGCTGCTACTGGGCGCTCATCATTCATTTCCTGTGTCATTCGATCAGATTTTCTGACATGCATACAAACACACTCAGACAGACAGCAGCCTGTGACTCACTTTCCATGCAGCTTGGCTTCTTCCAGCAGCTGCCGGTAAGTCTCCTTCCTCTCCTTCAGCTTGCGGTGCTTCTCTCGCCTCTCCTCCTCCGCCCGCTCCTTCACGTACTGCTCAAACACCTGCTTCCGCTCCTTAGACGTCAGCAGCAGGTAGCGAGGGTCAAACACTATCTTGTGAAGCTCCTTCTCCCATGTGGAGAATGCAGACACCTGCAAGCAAAACAGACGGATAGAAAGCTATTCTGTATTTCACCTCTCTCTCTTTCTCTCTCTTGCAATATATATACACATATATAAATATATATACACACACAGATAGATATCCAAGTGCTGACCTCCTGTTGGTCAATGTGCTGTTCCAGGGATATTCTGGAAAACAAGAGTTTTGTGTCACTATCTTTTATCAAAATGTGACTAACAGAATAAAACGAAATTCCAAGAATTACAGATGCAAGAGAGAGGTTTACTGAAGAGAGAGACAGTATCCAAACACAATAGGGACAAGAGAGACAGTATCCAAATATAGCAAGAACAATCATAATACATACTGAGAAAAAGAAGTAATTCTCTGCCAGCATACTGGATTGAGGCAGCTATCCCGAAATACCAAAATCAACCATAATGTACAACCAGAGGGGGGGAAAAAAAGAAGATATTCTACTTCCAGCATACTGCCTGGAAAACAGACAGACAGCAGCAGTAAGTACCCAATCACAACAGAAACTATCACAATGCGCCACCACAGGAAAAAAAAACAACAACAAAATACAAACAGCCACCCAACCTCCTTCTCAGCCAGCATGTCCCTGAACTGCTTCATGCGGAGCTCTAGAGGGACGACCGCTCGCTGCCTCGCTGCCTGAACCTCTGCCTCCATGGCCGCCTCCTTGCTGTTGTCAATCTGCTTCACCGTCTCCTTCTTGTCCTCCCTCATCTCCTCCTCCAGTCTGGGGGACCACAAGTCACAAACACAGGTATGTGTGTGATAGTCAGTTGTGTCTAAGGAGGAAGGTGGCAGAATGGCTAAGATGCTCATCTGCCAATACAGAGAGTCCGTGAGGGTCTAGGTTCGAATCCCACTCTCACCCTTTCTCTCAAGTTTGACTGGAAAATCTAAATGAGCATCTAGTCGTTCGGATGAGACGATAAACAGAGGTCCCCTGTGCAGCACGCACCGAAAAGAGTGTTGTCTTCTGGCAAAATTCTGTAGAAGAAATCCACTCGGACAGGTACATAAATATATATGCATGAACTCCAGGCCAGACTAAGCGCTTTGGGTTATGCTGCTGGTCAGGCTTCTGCCTAGCAGATGTGGTGTAGCATATATGGATTTGTCTGAATGCAGTGACGCCTCCTTGAGAAAGTGCACTGAAACTGTTTCTGACTATGACCGCTATACCAGCAGAGGAGGCAACTGCTGTCTTGACTGTCTGGGCTTGAATTTGAATTATGGTGGAGAGTGTTTTGTGCCCATGTTACAGCCCCACTCTCTCAGCTGAGAGGACTTTAGGACAGTTAGTGATGGGATGATCCCTGAAGGCCAATTAACACCCAAGGCTAAGAACCAATATTATCTCCTAGTTTGAGAGTCACAGTCCTTCACAAAAGACTAAGCTGTAAATGATTTCCCACTGCATTGGAAAGACCACTGATCATAAAGCTCTCACACTGCTTACAGTTGGTAAGCTTTTTTTTTTTTTTTTTTTTGTCAATCTCTGCTATAAGCTGAACATTCATTAGGCCCAAAACATGGGTAAAGGTTTGGGAAAGAAATAGTATGTGATGTGATTTCATTGTCATTCAAATGCTGAAGGAGGTGGGGGAGATCAATTCTGTGCACGTGTGTGTGCACGTGAAAAATGTATCTGGTATGCAGATACATTGGTAAGTGTATGCATGGGTATGTGTGGGCATAAGTCTGGTATGTGTACATGTGTAAGTACTGGTGTTTGAAAGGGTGTGTGGTGTGTATGTCTGTGTGTATACATACCCTAGTACACAAGCATGTTGAGTGTGTGTGTGTTTGTGTGTGTGTATGTGTATACATGTGCTTTGTGTTTGCACACACACAAGCAATGAATACATGTGCTTTTGTTTATATGCATAAGTGCTGACATGCATAGATGAACGTATGTGTATCCTAGCATATTTACCAACAGACACTCACCTCTTTCAATCTCCGCCCTTTTCTTTTCTGGCACCCAACAATGAATAACACAAGCAACCGTAAAAATGCAACAGATCAGTTCTTTCCTGTGAAGGATTAAAACATGTTCTTATCTCAAAACTGACTTCAGCAGAACTGACTTCTCAAACATGTTAGACTTCAGCATAAATCACTGTGTCATTTACAATTTCCACTTCACTTAAAATTACAAATCTATTGTGTCATAACACAACTCCGTGCAAAAAACATCACAGAACTGATCCTTCAGAAATCACCCATGAACACATGTAAATGAGTGCACATGCACACACATATTCTTGTTTTGTGTTAGTCTGCTTCACTGAAAGAAAATAGAAAAACATACTTTTTCCGCTTTGCCTGTGGTTCATCACTTTCATCCTCCTTGTCTGACTCTGAAACAAAACACACGCAGGAAACCTATAACTTTCTCCTTATTTAAAAAAATCAAATATAAGGCATCAATCTGCAGATCAAGTAGACTTTATACAGCATTGCTGATAACAGACTCTCATATACACAAAAAAAATTGAGACACATTCACATTTACGTATACCCAGTTTTTGTCTGAACCAAAATTGTCTACTTTTACACAGCTTGGTACTGGTCACAGACTACACTGGTGACACTGTACTGGTAAAATGACTGAGGCACAGAGAGAAGAAACATTACAAGTCCTGTTACTCTTCACAAGACAACAGTACCTGTCAGCACATCATTTTTGTTGAAGGTAAACCCAGCCAAGATACAGGGTGGGAACTGCCAAACTAATAGCAGGGTATAACATCAAAAGAACAAGATGAGGCACATGCCAAACCCTGAATGTGTTCAAAAGTATTAACGACGAGCCATTTGATAAACCCTTTTCCCACTCAAGCAGATTATCTATTCTCATTTTATCTGTTAAGATGATGATCTTCAGCAAACCCTGCACAGAAGTGTATGCATGACAATCCGTGACAAACTCATGTCAACAGATTCCTTAAGGCATCAAGAGATGAAAAAAAAAAGTTTTTTTTTTTTACCCTCTGAGCCACCGGCTTTGCTTTGAATCATCTTGTCCACATCCGCTCGTCCCTGCAGCTCCTCCGGTTTCTCCCACAGAGAGAGGCGTTGACTGGGGTTGTAGAAGAACACACGGCCATCTCCCGTCCACACCACACACCTGGACAGGTACAGCATGACCAAATGATTCCTGACGTGTTTAAATCTATCCTGTGGGTATAAATGAAACATCAGGTTTTCTGCATCATGCACTGGCAAAACAGTACGTTCCTTCATGTGATTAATAATCTGTACATTACTGAACAAGCCCAGAATACGTGTCAATTTGCAAACATGCAGGCATGCATACACACTCACTCTCTCAAACACATACACTACACAGAAAGACACACAATCATTTTCTAAAGTGTATAATTTATCCATGATAAAAACTCACTTAGAAATAAGAAGAAATTCCATGACAGATGCTAAAATCTGTATGTATGTGTTTATGTTAGGATGATATGAAGATATCTGAATGGATGCTGCTTGTGCACCTCTGTGTGTGTGTGTGTGTGTGTGTGTGTGTGTGTGTGTGTGCATGTTCTCACAATGTTCAGAATTCCAGAACAAAACACTGACCACGGGGTTCCTGGGACAGGTGTGCTGGATACTGGCCGTGACTTGTCCACTGGTTTCTTCTCTTCCACTTTTTCTGCTGCAGGCTGAAATACAAAGCACTGTTCTGATAAAACATTCTGCACGCGCGCACACACACACACATACACTCATGCACACAAACAGACACACACACTCATGTACACACACAAACACACAGTCATGTAGACACTGTACACATGTTCACAACAATGTGCTTGTACACATACATACACACACCTGTACAACACAAACGTACACATGTTCACAACAATGTGCTTGTACACATACACACACCTGTACAACACAAACATAATTCAATGCAAAATGTCACACTTGTCAACAGACACCAATTCTCATGATAAATATCACGTTTTTACTGTTTACTACAGCCTTGAACATTTAGAAATAAACACATGAAACAAATAAGTAGATATAAAACTGAATACATAAAGAAAAATATAATCATATATAAATAATTACAATATACCAAAACAGAAAAGGTAGTTCCCATTTTGTCTATTATATTCGCTGTGCCAAACTCCAGCAAGCTACAACCAATGTTTGCTCTGTAGGTCAAATCTTGTTACATCAAAAAATAAAAACAAACCCACCTGATCACACTTTCCCACCCTCCAACTATAACATGCACACACAAACCTCAGGTACAGACCTCTTCCGTAGACTTTGATTCTGCAGACTGGACACTGTCAGAGGCTTCTGATGCAGCAGAAGCAGCAGCAGTAGCAGCAGTAGCAGCAGCAGCAGCAGCAGCAGTGGAACTTGTGGTGGTCAAAGAGTTAACAGCAGCGCTGTTTGCTGCGGCCGCTGCTGCTTCTTGCTTCTGTTGAGCAGCTTCTAGTGCCTGCGCTTGCAGCTGAGTAATTTTGGCTGAAATGAAATAACACCAAGTCCTGTAGATGATAATAGGTGTCAGCAAGGAAAATAGACCAACAAACATTTATTGTCGTCAGACTAAAGTGATGATATGTGAGCATGAAAAAAAAAAAAAAGTGGAAAACACACAAGTTTGGCAAAATAACATTCACTTACATTCGCTGATTAAATGTCTTAGAGAATACACAAGCAACTTGCAAACAGAAACACACACACATACACACACACACACAACTATGTATTTCAGATTCCAAAAAATGCACCAGAGTAATTTCCAAGTTCAAATGAACTATTCACATGGGGATCATTTCCTACTGGTTTTCAGTGTGTCAACTGCAGTTAATCTTTTTTCTTTTTTTTTAATTTATCACCCCACATGCTAGTGTCTCATGTTGTTTCAAAAAGCTGAATACAAAGGGGAAAAGTTTAAATTGGTTCCGAACTCATCTCTGTGGATCCATCCCACTCACCTTCCCAGTCAATAAGAACCTGGGGTTTGTGCCATGTGGAATCCATGGTCCTGGAATTGTAATAATAACTCCGTCCCTCAGCGTTCTTGTGCTCTGACCACTCAGCCACTTCTGGGGGCTTTGGGGGCAGCTGCCAACAAACAACAAACACAATTATGGATAAGCAATTAAGCTAAGTTAGTAAAACTGAAACTGAGGGGGGAAAAGAAGAGTATGCCAATACAGCCAATGGTGTATTTTTCACTCAGCATTAAAAAAAAACAAAAAACTAGTATGTATGCATGTGACGAACGTGCATATGTGCATGCATGTTCATGAGTGTGTGTGTATGCGTGTCTGTATGTGTGTGTGCATGTGTGTATGTGTATGAATGTATATATTTGTATGTGAATCTGTCTGACCACATGTCTATGCATACACATGTATGACCATAAATCTGTGCAATCACAGCTGTTGCCAACTCTGAAATGGCCTCCCTCAGAATCAGTCAATACCTGTGTGGATGGTGGTTTCTGTAGAGTGGCTGAGCTCATTTCGGAAGCCGAGCTGGACTCTGCAGCTGGGGCAGTGGTCGCAACAGTCGTCACCGGTGTTGCAGTTTGACCAGTCATCTGTTGCTGCTGCTGCTGCTGATGCTGCTGCTGTCCCATCTGTGAACTGAATGTCTGTGAGGGGTACCCCTGACCCAAACCTGGTGGTGTCAAACCCAAACCTGGGGGTGTCAAGCCTGGTGGAGCCAGTCCATGCTGAGACATTCCGTGAGGCATTCCCTGCTGGGCCATTCCCTGTTGGGCCATTCCTTGTTGGCCCATCCCTTGGGCCATCCCTTGCTGGGCCATCCCCTGATGTTGCGGAATGCTCTGTTGTGGCATGTTTTGCTGAGACATGCCCTGGGGGACTCCCTGCTGCATTCCTTGAGGGGCACCTGAGACAGGTCAACATTTCATAAACAGTTGCAGTTCAAACAGGTAAAGCAAGCTTCATGAAGTGAAAATCAAGATGGCAAGCTGTACAAAATAACACAAACAATGCTTTCAGCAAGTAAAACTGTTGCTGTGGTGGCAGGTAATCACACTACCAATGAATGACCACTTTCACTGTCATGGAAGATAACTATACAAGTTTGCAACATATGAACAGGAAACAAGGAATGACATGCCTGCAATAATTGTTTTATTGTTCAGCATACCCTTCTCTATTTGTTCTTTTTGGAATTTGTATTATCCATTATTTCATGTATACTGTTCACAACAAGTCTGCAATAATTGCTTTATTGTTCAGAATATCCACCTCTTCTTGCTCTTTTTGGAATGTGTATTACTTATCTTATGCATGATGTTAAATCTATTCGGAGTCATTCTTCAGTATCCACTTGAAATGATGTATTACCCTGCTGTGGGGATCCATTCTGTTGTTCTTGTGAACCTCCTTGCTGACTGGCAGCTTGTGCTGTTGAAGAGGCAGAAATAACCAGAAATAAAGTATAAGTAACAGATGAAAAAAACCCAAAAGTTTTACACAAAGGTTGATAAGATACACAGCATCCTATGCTAGTTCTGTGTTCAAATGTTTGTATGAAAAGTTAAAGTTAAACCAGCAGGCATTGAACAGCTACACAAAAACATAACTGACACAAACGCTTGTGAAAAAATGGCTCTCAAGAGATTTGTCTGCTGCAACTAACCCGCATATCAGGGCAGACAGTTTAACACAACATTTATGCTTATCTGTCCCTTTTACGCAACATCTTAGTAACAAATTCATTTCCACTTGTGGGGTATATAAATTTCAAAACATAACAGCTGTATAAGCTTGATGTCAGTAACAAAGTCTCCCCCATTAAATGAAGTCTGATCTCATGATATCCTTTTTCTTCTACTCACATCTTTTCTGCCATTATCAGTGGCACTACCCTCATGCTATTCATCCAAAGTCCACCTCCACCCCCACCCCAAACCCCATACAGCCACACCCAAGCTTGTCTGCCTAAGACCTGGAACTCAGAATTTACCCTGAGCAACAGCAGTCTGCGCAGCAGTGGAGGTGCCTGTGGCTGACTGAGTTGTCCCTGCAGACTGCTGGGCCTGGGCTGCTGCCATGGCTTCCACCTCTTCTTGGGTGATGATCTTCACATTCTCTGGCTTGGTCCACACAGCTTCACGGGTGCGAGCATGGTAGTAGTACACCTGAAAAAGTTTAAAAAGCAAATGCACCAAACAATCAACCTTATGAACTAATCCATCAGTGCCATGAACCTATTGATCAATTCTACAACTGACATTGGAAACAAAAGAATGAACACTCTCCTTCCTGCTCTGAACTCCAACACTTTGGGGAAGTATGTATAACTATGTTATGAGTGAATCAGTTGTTAAAGAAAAAAAACGTAAACATCAAACTAACACCCCAATAGCTCCTGAACAAACCACTGAAACTGAATCTTTACAGTATGCTATGAACATGAGCAGTAACAATTATGATAGATTATTTGATTTACAACACAGGAAATCTTATTCACACAAACACACACACACATAGTGACACACACACACACTCCAAACCAACATACTTTGCCCTCTGCAGTTTTTGTCTCCACCCACAGCTCCTGGCTGGACGGGGTACTGCTGGGTGGCATCTGCTGCACCTGCTGTTGCTGTTGCTGTTGCTGTTGCTGCTGCTGCTGTTGCTGCTGCTGCTGCTGGGCTTGACCCATCATACCCATACCCTGTGCTGGGCTTACAAGGCCACCTCCACCAGAACTAGGGGGTGGAAATCCAGGTGGGGGCATGCTGAAATTGGGTGGGGGGAATCCAGGGGGTGGCATCATGGGTGGCCGCTGTAGAACATCAAAGTTTTATATCTAATGACTTGTAAATGAATAAACACTTGCATGTTTTTTGTTCATGGTGTAACAAAAGTTATCAAGGATGTCATGAAACAGTCCTGAAACAGCAATCTTTGGACTTCTTGTTATTTCCCATTCGAATAAATCTTCTTCTGCATTCATGAGCTACATCCAAATTCCATCCATTCATTTGTATTGATGAACAAAAGGGTTTCTATGTGTATGACTGTTTTTACCTTGCCATTCACTTCAGGCAGCCACACTCCATTTCCAGAATTGCACTTGCCAGGTATTATCAAACTACTGTGTTTAACGATTTCATAACTCATTTAAAACTGATTTGATTACCATATCTTTAATATATTTGACCTTGTGCAACTATGTACACATACTATGATACAAGGGATTTGGGCACTAGCACTCATACAGGTCTGCACCTATTCATATTAACCTGGAAAGTGGAAGATCAGAAAAGCCAATCTCCATCCTATACCCATCTTAACCCTTAACATGTCATGTACAAATACCAGGGTTAAATGCAGGATTAAAATTAACAACGATCTCTTACTGCAATCCTTCCTTCTCATTTTAGATTTCTTTAAAGAAAAAAATCTTTCCACAACTCAATGGTGTAACTACACATTACAAATTAGTCCAATGAACAAAGACAAGCAACCACATAAAAAACATAGTATGGTAATAGTGTTTGGTAAGGAAAACAATATGAATTTCACGAAGTCATGAAAATTTCAAACTTTTAACACAATTATGTGAAGCACTTCCGAATAAAAACAGTCATTTCATCAGTCTTATAAATAAATAATGAAGCGTAATTATAATTACGCAAACTGCATTTACTGTTATATTTATATTTTTTGTGTTCTCTAAACTTGGCACTTTGATCTGATATTCTGACCCAACAACAAGAGCAGCCATTATTATCATTTTTTGTTCAAACAGGAACTTCTTTTGATAAGCATGGAAGTTTTATTTATTTTGCAAACGTTTTGGTGCGGTGTGTAAAAAAGGGAAATAACTCATTGCTAGGGGACTTAATTTGCTTTAAACTGATCTTTCTCATCTTAAACATTACATTTTGAAATTATACTCAATACATAAAAAGCTTGTATGTTTTACTCTCAGTCACAAGTGAGTCTTGAAGGCCTTGCCTCTCTTGTTCTATCCTTGTTTTCCCACAATTCTGTTTAACCCTTTCGCTGCCAGGAAAATAAGATTTAAGTGAAATCTATTTGCCAGGGTTTTTTCACAAAAAACGGGTATAAATTTTCAAAAAATTCTGTGCTCTTTGTTATTGGAGAAAGACCCATAAAAGTATATATTTTCTGAAAGGTAAATGAATAAAAAAATACAAAACACATGCTGTTTTCCCATTTTATATATTTTTAGTGACATGCTGTTGTTTTGAAATCAGTGTTTTGTTTTTTGTCGCATTTTCAACTTGTTCATTACAAACATTAGTCAGGTAATTTGCACAAAAACATCATATATTCTGGACAAATGGATATCTGCAAACACAAAATCATACTAGAACAACCACAATATATATATTTTTTTTAAGAGATAGATACACAATACATTGTGACTTCTCCAAGTGATAAGATGGATGTGAGGCCACGCCCCCTCAGTCTCCACCCCCTTCCTCCTCACCCCTCTCACACGGTCACTTGATTCAGTTCTCATCAGACCACGTTGGCTGCGTGCCAAGAATATCGCTCTGCTGCTAATTCGGTCATCTGTCGTCTGCTAACATCTGTACAGCCGGCATCACTCACTGACAGTCACATCGTGGCCACTCTCTTCATTATTCATTTATTTTCTATCAGATCGTCCTATAAATGTTCATCTCTATCTTCTCCTTCGAATTTACGCTTCAATTCTTTCTGAGCATCAGCTAAAGAAAGAAATCATGGTTGATTTAGTTCGTCACGATCGCATGTCTTGAGCACGGCGTCAGTCCGACATTTTGTTGAGCGAGCGAGGAGAGAAGTCAGGCAAACACTTGGACAGTGACCCAACCAAAACGTTCAAATAAAGGACTGCTTCATGACGTAGATGGGGTTTCTAGCTATGAATAGAATCTAGAGAGATTCCCCAGGCTAAAGCTACCACTATTTTTGCCAAGGAAATGAATGCAAACCAGGGAAAAGTCAGAATAATCCGATGACGAGTTATCTCGTCATGCAGGCAGCGAAGCATACATGCTTGCCATGACGAGTTATCTCGTCATGCAGGCAGCCTAGGGGTTAACCACATTATATCATTCTAACCAAAATTGATTTTTTTTTTTAATTATATAATTTACATTATGATATAACAGTAACCAAAAATGATTTAAAAAATATATATGTTATATATAATATATAATAACTCAATGATTGTATCCTTGGGGAAAATAAGCACTGTCAGGTGCTGAGACTGACAGGCATCATCATTCCAAAATGGGCATTGACTAATAAAGGAAACTCAACAGATCTGAAAGTCTAAGTTCAAGCACCCTCTGAGTCTTACCATGCCAGGTGGAGGAGGCAAACCAGGGGGCGGAATACCAGGTGGTGGCATCGTGCTTGGTCCATTCATGGGCATAGCACTGGGGCCATTCATCGGCATGTTGCTCGGGCCATTCATGGGGCCCATCCCTGGGCCAGGACCAGGTCCACCGGGACCCGGTCCTCCAGGTCCACCAGGTCCTCCAGGACCACCTGGTCCACCAGGCCCTGGTCCACCTGGACCCGGTCCACCTGGCCCTCCAGGCCCCGGACCCATTCCTTGAGGGGGTGGGCCAAAGTTGGGGTCAAAGGGAGGCCTGCCAAACATCGGCGGTCCTCTAGGACCACGCATTGGAGGTCCGTGGGGTCCATGAGGTCCAGGTGGTCCAGGCGGTCCACGCATACCAGGGGGCGGTCCCCTCATTCCCATTGGACCTGGGGGTCCTCGGAAACGTCCTGGCGGGCCTGGGCCTCTAAACGGGGGTCCCCTGGGTAATTAAATCAATTTGTTAAAAATCAATGAAGTTTCATAAAAATTACATAGATTAGATCACACATTTAAGAATACTCATGAACTGTTTGTTGTTTGGTTGTTTCATTACAATTCTTTCTTCATGTCCTCCCATACATTGTGGTTGTGTGATTAAATAGTTTTACTGTCACAAGCACAGTATATGCACAAAGTGCAATACTTTACTTTCTGAACAATGACGGTATTACTATTACTACTACTAACAACAACAACAACAACGATAGTAACATTATCATTATTATCACTGCTGTTGTTGTTGTTATCCAAGCGGCGTTGAGCCAAGGACGGTACACATGGAGGCACAACCAATTCTATAAGAAATTGCACACGTGGTGAGCACTGTCCAAGGAACACCAACCCTACCAAAAGTTCCAGTAGAGTTCCGCTCTGCAGAAGGCAATAAAGTCTGGCCAGGAACAGCTGTAACATCGAAAGCATGGAAACGTGGGCTGCTTGATGGTGCCGAAGATTGGGAATGCACAGTTGACCTACCAGAGGGGAAGAAACACCCTGGAAATCATCAGCAAGAGTGGCATAAGACCAGACATAGTACTCCACTCCAAGGCAACGAAACAAGTGATTCTGATTGAGCTCACTGTGCCATATGAAAGCAGAATAGAAGAAGTCCACATCTATGAGATCGAAAAGTATGCTAGTCTAACCAGCAGCCTGAGAGAATCTGGCTTCCAAGCCAAAGTCCTCACCATAGAGACTGGTGCAAGAGGGCTTGTGAGTGCATCTGCCTATGGCCTCATGAAACAGCTATCGATTTCTGGCAGAGAGAGGACACGGGCTCTCAAGACAATGGCAGCAGCAGCAGAAAAGAGTTCCAGCTGGATCTGGTTGGGGAGGAATGAAAATAAACTTCATAGGGATTAAATTTCCCAACTCAAACTAGGCGTACAATAGCTCAGTGGCTACAACGTCTGCCAGAAATGGTGACTCAGTCCTCAAGTGGCGACTACCCTGGAGGCACGAGTTCGAACCTGCTGAGGATCAGGAAAAAAAAAAAGAAAGAAAGGCGGTAATACAAAGGCATCCCAGAGTCATTACCTGGGTATGGCCTGAGTATAAGGAGTTAAGGGCCAAAACACCTGACTGAGGGGGGCTTCTTCTCTGAAGACCTTGTACTGTCCAGCTCTCCCTAGAGTTTATAACAATCCAAATAAAATATAATCGCTACAGCACCATATAGGCATATCTAATTTGAGATACACATAGTATGGAACAAAACTGCTGAAGAGCTTCATAATATTCAGTAAGACTGTCCCAAGGTATAGGGGAGAAGAGGGTTGAAGGTGGGATGAGTGGATAGATACTGAGGAAGAATACCGAAGATAAAAAGTATTGATATTGATAATTATGAAGCTCTGTATCATTGGTGACTTACAATCCTGGTCATTCTTGCACAGTAGATTGCATGTGTTGTGTTAGATAACTTATAATCCTGGTCATTCTTGCACAATAGGTTGTATGTGTTGTGCACCAATCAATGCAAAACCCCTCATGTACTATATGGTTTTAGTTTTAAAAGATCTTTAACAAGCCTGGTTACTATGCAAAAAAAGCGACAACAACAACAAACATGTACCTTTAATGCTACTAGTATTTATAAACATGATATCATTTCATCAGATAATTTATCAAACTAAATTTTTAAAATGAAAATAAAATTTTAAAAACAACGCGTCTTTGGGGAGTGTTCCAGTTTAAGACGTACCTTGGGGGTCCTCTCGGTCCCATAAAACCACCCCTTCCTCTCATTGGTCCTGGTGGCCCAAATCGACTGAAACCCCCGCGGCCCATTCCATCATGTGAAAAGTTGACCATTTCGTTCTGTGTAGGCATGTTATCGCCTCCAGACATGTCACTTTGCTGTTGTGTGCCCATGTCGCCCATGTGCATGTTATCGTTGTTCATTCCCATTCCCATGCTCTCATTCATGTCGTTTCCTCTCATACCACTTTCGTGCATATCGTTGCCTCCACGTTCCTGTGGTTTTTGTTGCATTGCGCCCGGTCTTTTACGCATGTCTACATCCTCTGATGTATCCATTTCTTCCGCCATCATTTCGAGGGCTTCGCTCATCGAAACGTCGCCCATTTCGTCCTCCATGTTGCTTGTAAATATGCAAATATACCTCGTTTTGGATTTTCAGGGGAAGGAAACCAGACAGGCCACACACCACAGACATACATATACGAATAGACATGAATAGACATCTATATTATATATCTCAGTGCCACACACCCAATGTTGCTCAGTATGGGACCCACATTGCCAACAGAACATTTACAATAATGAGACAGTCCAGAGGAGAGCAGCGCGGTTTGTGACCAACATGTACCACAACACATCTAACGTGTCTGGCAGCACGATTGACAGACTCCAGTGGCCCTCCCTCCAGCACCGCAGAAAGGTCGATAGGCTAGCTATGCTGCGTAAAATCTTCAACAATGAGGCAATTGTGAATAGAAACAAGCTGGTCCCTGCCCCTGCCAGACTGAGAAGAGGACACCTACAGCAGCTGAGCCACATCCAGTGCAGGACCCAATACAGAGGATCCTCCTTTCTGCCTAGAACCATCGCAGACTGGAATGCGATGCCCGAAACAGCAATGGCAGCCGACACCCTTGACACCTTCAAGTCAGAAGTGCCCCAAGAAAACTGAAAACCGCAAAAGTAGTAGTTAGATATAGTAGGTAGGATTAGGCATCCCCCTCCCAAAATAATAACCCCCGGCCCCCTCCATCCCCGTCGCTCCCCCCCCCCTCCCCGCCCCCAGCCGACACCCTTAGTGACACCTTCAAGTCAAGAGAGTCCCAAGGAAACTAAAAACCGCAAAAGTAGTAGTTAGAGTAGGTAGGATTAGGCATTCCCCTCCCAAATACCCCCCACCCCCTCTCCCACTCTTTAGAACATTTTGCCGGATTTTACTAAATTTTAAAAATGAAAATAAAAATTTAAAAACAACGCGTCTTTGGGGAGTGTTCCCAGACAATGGGGGGGCAGCCCTCCCTTCTGGAGGACTGGGATCAGCTAGCCTCTGAGTGGGTGAAGAGCGAAAAGTAGTTGTCTGCTGATAAAACCCGACCACATAGAGCAGGTGTAATGTTAACTCTTTTTTTTTCTCATCTGTCTATAGTTCTTTAACTCTTCTATTCGACAGCATCCCCATCTCCACTAGCACGCAACCCTCTAGTCGCGGCAGAGTGATCGACATGACGATTGTGGCCGTCAACTGGATGATGATGATGATGATCTGACCTGCGGACTGAGAACGAGTTCTTGTTCTCAGGTCTGACGCACGAACCTATGTACGTCCGTGGGTCTGACGTCACAGTGGTGAGAGGAAGGTGGAAGAATTTAAGAGATGGTTATCTGCCAATGCAATGTCCGTGAGGCCGGTCTGGGTTCGATTCCATGTCTCGCCCTTTCTCACATGTTTGACCAGAAAATCAAGATGATACTACAAACCATACTACAGACACAAATATCTCATCTTCATCTTGTTAGACGCTTGAGGCCTGGTAGTGGCCTGTTCGCCGTTCTGGGCTCGCCGGCTTCTATTCTAATACCTTGCATGCGTGGTTGTACTGTGAACTGACTAGTGGTAGCACTCTGGGTCGTAAAGAGTGGGAATACTGGCCCAGTGATTTTCCAAGCGGCCCTTGAAGGCAGCTAGTGTTGGGGCTGTCACCACCTCTTCTGGGAGACCATTCCAGGTCAGTGTTGACTATGATGACCCCAGTTCCGCAAAGAAGGCACTCCGAACGTTGAGTCGACAGTGGACCTTGCTCAGTTTCAGGCTGTGGCTTCTGCTCGCTTTGTTGCTGGAAAGTGTGAACTGTGGCTTGTCCGTCTTGTATATGCCATGGACTTTTTGTTTGCTGATGATTGTGCCCTCAACGCTGGATCTGAAGCTGACATGCAACTCAGCGTCAACTACACAAGTTTGCCACTGCCAGCAGGAACTTCGGCCTTACCATCAGCACGAGGAAAACTGAAGTTCTCCATCAGCCAGCCCCAGGGAAACCCTACGTTGAGCCCAACATCACAGTCAATGGTCAGAGACTCAGTGCGGTGGAGCGGTTCACATACCTTGGCAGCACACTGTCACGAAATGTGACAATCGACGATGAAGTGAACGTCATGATTGCAAGAGCAAGCGCAACTTTTGGTAGACTCAATGCAAATGTCTGGAACAGAAGAGGCATTAGTCTTGAGACCAAGCTAAAGGTCTACAGAGCAGTAGTTCTCCCCACACTACTGTATGCCTGCGAAACTTGGACAGTGTACCAACGACATGCCAAGAAGCTGAACCACTTCCACACAACATGCCTCAGGAAGCTACTGAACATCAAGTGGCAAGACAGGACCCCAGACACAGAGGTGCTCGCAAAAGCCACCCTTCCCAGCATCTTCACCATCCTGATGAAGTCCCAGCTTCGCTGGGCTGGACACGTGGCGCGCATGCCAGACCATCGGCTGCCCAAAAGGCTCTTCTATGGCGAGCTGCAACAAGGGAAGAGATCACACGGAGGTCAGAAGAAGCGCTTCAGAGATACTCTGAAAGTCTCTCTGAAAGCATTTGATATCAACCCTGACTCCTGGGAGGAATCTGCAGTGGACCGTGACAAATGGCGCGCTGCTGTGCACAAAGGCGCCAAGTTGTGCGAGGCCAACAGGACTGCTGTAGCTGTTCAGAAGAGGCAGGCCAGAAAGTCACAGGCAAACAAGCTCCCTGACAATGGTATGCCTGACTTTGTCTGCCCCAACTGTCAGCGAACATTTCGTGCGCAGATTGGACTATTCAGCCATCTGCGCATTCACAGATAGATTCATGAGCATCCTACCCCCCACCCCACCACCACCCTCCCCCCATCCCCCAGCTGGATGGCAACGATGGTCATCATCGATCTCGATGGACACACCACCATATGCCATGGGCATATTAATTTTGTAGGTGTCGACCATGTCGCCATGTTTCCTTCTGTGCTCTACACTGGGCAGTTTGAGCACGGCCAGCCTCTCTGAGTACCCTTTGTCCCTCAACGAGCCGACTATGAGCTTTATGGCGCGTCTCTAACATCTTCGACTTCTCTGCAGAGGGTCTTCAACTGGAGATTCCAGACTGAGTGTCCGTCCGTATTCAAGAATCGGTCATACCAGTGCCTTGAACAGTTGTACGAACAGGTCCAGTCCTCAGTAAGAAAATCAAAGGATCTTTTGCTGATTCCGACCACTGACTTTGTTCGCCTTCAGTTCGAGGTGATGCTTGCTACGTTGCCTTGAAGTCAAGCTTACTGTCTATGAAGACACCCCGGCAGATCTTTCTCCACATCACTGACTTTCTGCAAGTGCCAGGCTGTAGTCGTCTCCGGCCGTTCAGTGTTTGTCTTCCCTCTCATTTAGTAAATGGCTTCATACTTGTGGCTGTCTAGCTTAACTACACTACATTTTTCAGGATGAAATCTGAGAATCCACTCACTGGACCACTCAGTGCTGGAGTCTGTCCAAATCATCCTGGAGGGTCTCTGTTGATGTTCTCTGGTATCGTCAGTAAATAGACGGGTCGTGCTGTCCACTCTACTGGGGAGATCGTTGATGTACATCACAAACAGCAAGGGTCCCAGAACGCTCCCTTGGGGGATTCCACTTGTGATATCGGCTTTCTGTGATGATGCTCCATCCACGACCACCCTCTGCTTTCTCTCAGGCAAGAAATCCTGGATTCACCCTAGAACTCCCCCTTTCACTCCGAAAGCTTCGATTTTGGAGATCAGACGACGGTAGGGGACGCTGTCGAAAGCCTTCTGGTAATCCATGTAGATTACGTCGACTGAACCACCGTTATCTAGGATCTTCGTCCATGAATGTAATACATTAAGGAGTTGCGTACAGCAGGATCGACCTCACATGTATGAGGCCGTGTTGCTCGTTGCAGATCAAGTCATTAGTGTCAAGTCTAGTGTCTATGTATAAACCGAGGTCCCGTGTGCAGCCGCACCATAGGCATAAATATTGTTCGTCGTCTTAGTCTGAGACCGCAGCATACAGATGCTTGCCGATCTCATGCAGTTGGCGCACTATAGATATAAGAGACTGAAACCACGGCAACAAAAGGGTTGTCTCCGGCTGGGAAAATCAGATTCCGTTACAAAAAAAATCCAATCTGATACTGAGATACACAAAATGAATGTACTGAGATGCATGCATGCACTTAAGACCTAAGCACGTCGGGTAATTCTGCTGGTCAGGCAGCATCGGATTTGTCAGAACGCAGTGCCTCCTTGAGAACTGAAACCAGTGACGCGTGGTTACACACTGGACATCGTTTGTGGTTCGGAACAATTCAACGTGTCTTGATGTCAATTCGCTCGCAATTGACTCCAGACTTTGTGTGTGTATCAGTGTGTGTGTGTGTGTGTGTGTGTGTGTGTGTGTGTGTGTGTGTGTCAGTGTGTGTATATGTGTGTGTCAGTGTCAGTGTGTGTGTTCACTTACTTGTTTGACTTAGTTTGTGTATATTTATCTTCTTACTAGTATTCTTGTTAGCACTGTTCCATAATGTGTGTGTGTGTGTGTGTGTGTGTGTGTGTGTGTGTGTGGAGAGCGCGCGCGCGGACGCGTGTTCAGGAGTTTAGATGTCTGCATGGGTATGTATATGGAACGTGTCGTCGACTGAAGGGGCTGATGTCTGTGACAACACTGCAAATTGGTGGTGCCGGCCGCGTTCTCTCTCTCTCTCTCTGTCTGTCTGGCTGCCGTGTGTCTGTGTGTGTAACCGACAGAAAGGTGACAGTCTGGATGGTTAAGATCGACGTGAATGTCCAGGTTCGCGTGTGTCTGTGTGTGTAACCGACAGAAAGGTGACAGTCTGGATGGTTAAGATCGACGTGCATGTCCAGGTTCCATTCCCCATCTCGCCCTTTCTCCCGGGCCAAATTTGACTTGAATATCAAACTGAGCATCTGGTCATTTGAATAAGACGATATATATATGTGTATGACCGGGTCCCGTGTGCACCACGCACTTTGTGCACCGGCTGAAAAAGAACCCATGGCGACCGTTCAGTTGAAAAGTGTTGTCCTCTGCAACTGAAATTCTAGTAAAGAAGAAATCCGAGCCATCTCTCTCTCGCGCGCGGCTCGCTCTCTCGCTCTCCCAGTCTCTCTCCAGCTCTTGATCACTTGGAATACTGACGTGGATAACCTCATGCAGAGATCATGATATCGCAGGAGAGCACATCAAGGTACAAAACATATTGCAGTCATATCAATTGACTCTCTCCCTCACTGAGAGAGACTACATTTAAATGTTCCTGAATTGATGTGTTTGAAGGGTTTCACCTGACCTTTTTTTCATCAACTTAACCAGTTCAGTCAGTATTTTCAATCAGTCTTTACAAAGCAAGATTATTTTGAAATAACGGAAGAGCTGTTTTGTTTGTTTTCCTCTACTAAGTTCAGTTTCATTTTCAACTGAGGAAGTGTCAAGTGTGCACCGGAAGTGATCCATATACGCTACACTGCAGGCCTATATACGAAGCCTAATAGACAGAGAGAGACAATATGCTTTATTTCATTCACTCAGTTTACCATCCATGTACATATTTGTCATTCTCATTATATTTGACCGTAGTGCAGTGAATGAATATTATCATTTGTTTATTTTTGTTTAATTAGTTTATCCATTTTACGTAGTTGGTCGGTGGTATCAGTCATTGATACAGCCTGGGGTCGGGCCGGGCGCTGCGGCACAGCAGGACTCTTTCCAGTCCGGCAGTTCAGTTACGGCACTGAGAATGAGTGTCCGGATCTTTGCCATTCCAGTCTCCTTTGATGATCAGCATGTCATGTCTTTCTGGTCCGTTCTGTCAATAACGTCTGTCCGTTTTGGACGGAGCGGCGACTGGATATAGAATTCCTCCAGTTTAGTGTTCGTCGTCTTTAATTAGTAGTCCGGCTGAGATCGGAGCCGCCGGCACCACCGTATGAGAGGCTTGCCGGTACAGTAGCGGCAAGTCATGTTGGAGTGCTGCCCGCAGTCTGATAGTAACCGTGATAATTCTGCTGGCTGTTGGGCAGCTCTCGGCCTAGGACTGACACTGAGAGTCAGCCACTGACTTTGATGTGTATCATACTTTAGTTCAGATCTTCGACGGACGGAGCCACAGTGCTGTTACGGATGGGAGCCGGGAGAACAAGTTCTTCTGTTTGATGTTCACCCATTCAGGCATGTCTATCTGAGTTCACTTAATACTGTAGGCTAGTGACTACAAGTGTACCCGGCATCGAACTGTACCTTCGGTGTGGCCGGCTTGACGTTTCAATCAAGTTCATATAAACTCAGTCTTGCTCCGGCTTTTCCTCATGCCGTCAGTTTGGACCATTACGGTGTTCTTTAGTAACTGACGTGACGGTACATTGCAAGTGCACTGAAGCAATCACCATGTTATCTCAGCCTCTTTCACAGATTGCATTCCTTGTGGAATCAGTTTCCCGAGACTCAGTCAGGCTCTGGTACTGATCCCTCGACAGCCAGCTCGGCCGAAACTGGAGAACTGTTCAGTTCATGGTCACGGATGCGCCGTGCAGCAACCCCAAACCCAAACGTACCGAACAGTACACGGGTTTCGGAACCAATCAGTCTTACGGGTCGTTGAGTTTAATAACGACCTCTTGGCTGATGTCCTTAGCTGTTCGGGGCTG
>NC_134894.1:46029721-46052221 GCF_041734735.1 Babylonia areolata | reverse complement strand
AAAGAAACACAAATTCTGGACAGAACACTTACAGTGATACTAACTTCACCCTCGACGTGTTTACTGCATAAAAATATTCAAAAGTAGACACTCAGTTAACTGGAATGAACATGTAAGAAAAATTTTATCGATAGTTTCTTCTGCAGCCCCTTGTAGACTGGTTTGTGCAGATCTAGAGATCTACCATGTGTTGCGATGTGCTTTAAGGAGATGGCAACGTCTCCTTTACCGCCCAAATAAAAGAATAATCATGACATGATAAAACGCACAAAAAACATAATTTAAAAGGCGTTCTTATGTCCACTACAATGACATCTATTTATCGCACAAAGAAGAAAACGTCAACATTGCTTTTAAGTTTTAGATTTAGTCATTTGACGTCAGATGTGACGGGCGCCATAGCCGAATGGTTAAAGCGTTGGACTTTCGATCTGAGGGTCCCGGGTTCGAATCACGGTGACGGCGCCTGGTGGGTAAAGGGTGGAGATTTTTACGATCTCCCAGGTCAACATATGTGCAGACCTGCTTGTGCCTGAACCCCCTTTGTGTGTATACGCAAGCATAAGATCAAATACGCACGTTAAAGATCCTGTAATCCATGCCAGCGTTCGGTGGGTTATGGAAACAAGAACATACCCAGCATGCACACCCCCGAAAGCGGAGTATGGCTGCCTACATGGCGGGGTAAAAACGGTTATACACGTAAAGAGCCCACTCGCGTATATACGAGTGAACGTGGGAGTTGAAGCCCACGAATGCAGAAGAAGAAGATGCCAGATGTGCCGCAGTCGTGGGGATTAGTCTGCTTGCATCAAAACCAAACATGCGTGGTTCGATCCCGCTCACATGCCTCTTTTTTGTTTTTTTTCTTTTTTTTTTTTAAATATTTTTTTCTCCCAAGCTTATCTTATGCATCATATTTAATACAGAGCACTTTTCAACGATTTTTTAAATCTCTTTTTTTTCTCCTCATGATTCCTTTACTGGATAAAGCACAAAGCACAAGTGAGTCTTGAAGGCTTTGCCTCTTGTTTCATTTTGTTGCAGCATGTCACTTTAAGTCATCATAGAACGACAAAAGAAAAGCATGAAGACAACAACACAACACAGCAATTAAACAATTGAATAATAAACAAGTGTGAAAAGTAGTATATATGAATAAAATATGATTAAAAAAAAAAAAAATGGTCAAAGTGCTGGTCAGTTTCAGTTTCAGTTTCAGTAGCTCAAGGAGGCGTCACTGCGTTCGGACAAATCCATATACGCTACACCACATCTGCCAAGCAGATGCCTGACCAGCAGCGTAACCCAACGCGCTTAGTTAGGCCTTGAGAAAAAAAGAAAAGAAAAAAAGGTGAATAGATAATAGATACGCTTACATAAATAAATAAGTGAATAAATAAATAATAATTATGATATAAAAAAAAGGTAGTAGTAATGGTAATAATAATAAAATGATAATAAAAAGAAAAGAAAAAAAGACAACAATGATGATAAATAAGCAAATAAATGTAAAACATGAAGACACACATTCACACATACACCTACACATGCATAACAGATATGCACCAAACATGCAGTTTCACAGCTGGTCAGCTGACGTTGAGTGTATCTCTGTATTTTGATATGAATGAGTGAACATGTGAAAGCAGAATGATATGACAGTATTGTGTCATCATGTGTCTTTTTTGTTGTTGTCTGTTTAGGATTCAGAATGGAGCTTTGTGAGCAACCCAGAAATTTCCATCGCTGCCATTGACAATGGGCTTGCTTTTCCCTACAAGCATCCTGACGAATGGAGGGCATGTAAGTGAACTACTGTCTGCACTGTGCCGCCATAGCTATAATGGGAAACACTATAATTCATAAACTACTTTCCTAGACATTTCTTTGTGGTGTCTGCACATTGTGCTGCCATAACTATAATGGGAAACACTGTAATTCATAAAGTACTTTCCTAGACATTTCTTTCTGGTGTCTGCACATTGTGCTGCCATAGATATAATGGGAAACACTGTAATTCATTGTGTACTTTCATGGACATTTCTTTGTGGTGTCTGCACATTGTGCTGCCATAGCTATAATGGGAAACACCATGATTCATATTGTACTTTCATGGACATTTCTTTGTGGTGTCTGCACATTGTGCTGACATAGATATAATGGGAAACACTGTAATTCATTGTGTACTTTCATGGACATTTCTTTGTGCTGTCTGCACATTGTGCTGCCATAGCTGTGATGGGAAACACCATGATTCATAGTGTACTTTCATGGATATTTCTTTCTCCTGTCTGCACATTGTGCTGCCATAGCTATAATGGGAAACACCATGATTCATAGTGTACTTTCATGGATATTTCTTTCTCCTGTCTGCACATTGTGCTGCCATAGCTATGATGGGAAACACCATGATTCATAGTGTACTTTCATGGATATTTCTTTCTCCTGTCTGCACATTGTGCTGCCATAGCTATGATGGGAAACACCATGATTCATAGTGTACTTTCATGGATATTTCTTTCTCCTGTCTGCACATTGTGCTGCCATAGCTATAATGGGAAACACCATGATTCATAGTGTACTTTCATGGACATTTCTTTGTGGTGTCTGCACATTGTGCTGACATACCTATGATGGGAAACACTGTAATTCATAAAGTACTTTCCCAGACATTTCTTTCTGGTGTCTGCACATTGTGCTGACATAGCTGTGATGGGAGACACTGTAATTCATAAAGTACTTTCCCAGACATTTCTTTCTGGTGTCTGCACATTGTGCTGCCATAGCTATGATGGGAAACACCATGATTGATATTGTACTTTCATGGACATTTCTTTCTGGTGTCTGCACATTTTGCTGCTATAACCTGGCAAATGAGATTAACATATTCATGTTGCTGTACAGACATCGATGGATGCCTTTAAGAGTAAAACCATGCTGGCCTGCATCTGTTTCCAGCATCAGTCAGTTGTTTATGGTGTTTGTTCTGTAATGATGCGATTCCTGGATATGTCGTTCCAGCTAACTCTGACTGTCATCTCTGTCTGTCATCAAAATGTCTTATGTTCAAGCCGATCCTTTAGAAATTAGAGGATTGTGTTCCACTGCAAGACACACAGACCTCTTTTTTTGTTTAAACAGCTGATGAAAATATACATCAAATGTGTTAATGTGTATGTGTTATGTTTGTTTTTGGGAACAGTTTTACATTTATTCCAGTATTCTGAAAACCCAGAATCAGTTCTTTTAACAAACAATGAACCAAGAAAATACAATGGTAACAAAACTTGGAATCAGTTCTTTAAAGTAACTGTTAACCAAGAAAATATAGTAGTAACAAAACCCCAAATCATTTCTTTAAAAGAAAATGTGACAGGGGTAATGAAGCTGTTGAATTTAAAGGGGAGGGGGTGGGGAAGGGAGGGGGAGAGCAAGACAGAAAACGAGAGAGAGATAGAGAAGCCAGACTCGGGTTCAGCTCTAGAAAAAAAGAAAAAGGAAACAATAATGGATATGCTTTTGGCCATTATTTGATAAGGGGTGTGATGAAGATAAAGCCCCTCTTTTCTCTTTGTGCATACACATGGTGGCGTCCATTGCATGCATATTGTAATCAACACTGTTAAAACGATACAGGAAAAGACTTAACCACCTGTTCTCTTGTACAGGAGGAGTGGTGTTTTGTGTAAATATGTACATTGTAATCATCCTTATGTGAGCCCACCTGTACAGGAGTAGGATCAGTTCAATTGTAGTGGCCAGTTGTGGTTGTCATTGCAATGGACCTGGGCGAGACATTGCAAATGATAGATAAAAGGTTTTTTTTTGTTTTTTTTTTTTTTTTAAGCAGCCTGCTGACAAATTGGTTGGGGGTTGAATGTGCGTGTGTGTGTGTGGGGGGGGGGGTGGGGGGTGGGGGTGGGGGGGGGGCACCTGCCTTCAGTCGACTGCGAACAGCCACTCTAAATGCTGCACTGATGACATCTTCATCCGGCTGGTTTGATTCTGTTGCTGTTCGTCTGTCCACAGTCATAGAGCGGTGTGTGCTGTTTTTAGACCTGTACCACTGGGTCTGGTTACTGTTCGTCTGTCCACAATAGAGCTGTGTGTGCTCTGTTTCAGACCCCTACCACTGGGCGTGGTTACTGTTCATCTGTCCACAATAGAGTGGTGTGTGCTATGTTTCAGGCCCATACGATTGGGCGTGGTTACTGTTCATCTGTCCACAATAGAGTAGTGTGTGCTATGTTTCAGACCCATACCACTGGGCGTGGTTACTGTTCATCTGTCCACAATAGAGTAGTGTGTGCTATGTTTCAGACCCAGACCACTGGGCGTGGTTACTGTTCATCTGTCCACAGTCATAGAACACTGTGTGCTCTGTTTCAGACCTGTACCACTGGGCATGGGGTTACTGTTCGTCTGTCTACAGTCATAGAGTGGTGTGTGCTATGTTTCAGACCCCTACCACTGGGCGTGGTTACTGTTCATCTGTCCACAGTCATAGAACACTGTGCTCTGTTTCAGACCTGTATCACTGGGCATGGGGTTACTGTTGGTCTGTCTACAGTCATAGAGCGGTGTGTGCTATATTTCAGACCCCTACCACTGGGCCTGGTTACTGTTGGTCTATCCATAGTTATAGAGCAGTGTGTGCTGTGTGTTTCAGACCCCTACCACTGAGCATGGTTACTGTTCGTCTGTCCACAATAGAGTGGTGTGTGCTACGTTTCAGACCCATACCACTGGGCGTGGTTACTGTTATCTGTCCACAATAGAGTGGTGTGTGCTATGTTTCAGACCCCTACCACTGGGCGTGGTTACTGTTTGTCCACAATAGAGCTGTGTGTGCTATGTTTCAGACACCTACCACTGGGTCTGGTTACTGTTTGTCCATAGTCAAAGAGCAGTGTGTGCTGTTTCAGACCTGTACCACTGGGCGTGGTTACTGTTCGTCTGTCCACAATAGAGCTGTGTGTGCTATGTTTCAGACCCATACCACTGGGCGTGGTTACTGTTCGTCTGTCCACAATAGAGTGGTGTGTGCTGTGTTTCAGACCAGTACTACTGGGAGTGGTTACTGTTAGTCTGTCCACAGTTATAGAGTGGTGTGTACTATGTTTCAGACCTGTACCACTGGGCGTGGTCACTGTCGGTCTGTCCACAGTCATAGAGCTGTGTGTGCTGTGTGTTTCAGACCCCTACCACTGGGCCTGGTTACCTCAGGCCAAGGTGCCCTTCTCTGAGGAGCTCAAGGAACAGATTCTCCCCTTGCTGGGCGACATGAACTTTGTGCAGGACCTCTGTGATGACTTGCACGATCTCTTCAAGGTGAGCAGCAAGTCTCCAAGGCAGACAGACAGGAGGAGTATGCTGCATGTTGGTACATGTTTCCACATGTTTATATATATACATGTGGACGGTCCTATATTGAGTTTGGACCCTCACACGTGTTCATATGCACATATGCTTGATCACCTAACCCCTCCCATAAACACACATGCATGCAACATATTTTATTGAAATGCACACTGACATGGACCAACATACTTGGATTGTTTTGATGTGTTATTAACGGTGATAAATTCTTAGAAAACGTTGTAGTCTGAGCCTCCCCCTCTCCCTGTAAGAAATTAATAAATCAGCATCAAAAAACTATATACAGTGTGTATCTTTGGCAAGAACATCTCATGTCCTTGGTCTGAGAGGCAGATTATTCCCCCCCCCCTACCCCTCCTCCCCCCCCCCGCCCCCCTCACCTTCCATTATGCCTTGTATATATGTAAAGAAATGTTCAGGGTGACAGTCTCTTTTAAGACTTGTTCAATGGATTTTGTTGGAGTGAAAGACACGGACAGGAACTGAAGTGTTGTGTTGTTTTAGTGTATCAGTTTGGATGTTCGTTAACTGTTACTCATTGTGTTCACTTTCAGCATGACAAAGGGTTTGACAGCCACACGTTTGAAAAGCAGTTGTCAGTGATGAGAGGGCAGGTGAGTTTTGACTAGCTGTTTTTTTGTTGTTTTTTTTTTGTCTCCGTCTCATCATGGTCTGAGTGCAAGTCTTTCATTGCAGGCTTTTAATGCTTTTTTTTTTTTTTAAAAGAGCCTACTGTAACAGATTAAATTGCTTTGATGGATAAACGAGTGCAGACTTAACTCACCCCAGATGATGGAACACTATAGCGTTCCTGATGTAAGGTAGCGTTCCAGACGACAGAATGCTATAGCAGTTTTGACAATTAAAATTTTTTTCCACATTTTCCTCATGGGGTAGCATAACAATTGCAGCTACACCAGGCATTGTGAACGTGTCAAGGGTCAAATGGAAAGTTTCTTCATCAGATTTTGTAAGAACACACTCCACAGTGAGCCAGTGAGTTCAGGACCCCACACGACAAGCTAATCTGGATACATATTGAAAATGGCATCACAGGTGATACAAGTGGAAATTTTTGGAGCAAACCAGATCATGACAGCGGCCTTTACTGCTGCTGAAGTGATTGAAATGCTTCAAACTGAAGGTTTCAACATCGACGAGGATGATGAAGACGTTGAATAAAGTATCTGCAGTGAAGAAAGCTACCAGCAAGAAGTAACTAACAGTGACTCAGCTTCTGAGAGCAGTGAAGAGGGAGAGGGGTGGGCGTTCACACAGCATGAGGAGAGGGGTCAGTGGGTCAAGTACAGTGAGTTTCATTCAGTTACTTTATGTTTTGTATTTTTTGTGATTTTTTTTTCCTTACCCTAACAAATGGGTCGTCTGTAGGGAAAAGCAAGGGAGAGAACTATTCGTCCGGAGTAAGTTAAAGCAAGGCAAAATGAAATTGAAATGGCATGGGTTTGATGAGTTTGGAATTCCGTATTCCATTGAAAAGAAATCACACATGCACACAGATCACACACACATTCACACACACACACACATACACACACACACACACACACAGTGTAGACAATTTTTTTTTAGTATGCAGCTCTCCAAAAGTAACACACTGTATAATACTAAGTTGTTATCTCCCTTGCCTTGTAGAGTCAAAAAAACTTCATCAGCTGTCAAACTTTGTCGACAGATTTTTTTTTTTTAGTATGCAGCTCTCCAAAAGTAACACACTGTATAACACCAAGTTGTTGTCTCCCTTGCCTTGTAAATGGTTTGGTGTTGTTTTTTTTTGGGTTTTTTTATAAGCAAGAGCTGGTTTGCAAAGTTGTGAATGGTGAACAATGTAAGACATTTTTGAACAGATATGAAATAGAACTCAAGAAACATGACACCATTTCTCTGCCCTTTCTTCTTCTTCTTCTTCTTCATGCCTGGGCTGCAACTTCCCATGCTCGCTCGTATGTACACAAGTGGGCTTTTACATGTATGACCGTTTTTACCCCACCATATAGGCAGCCATACTCCATTTTCAGGGGTTCTGCCCTTTCGATTCACCTCTGTTTTGACCCACCTGTCAAACCGAGAGAGACGCTTGACGCAAAGAGACAATTTTATTGTCCACGTTTCATGGCAGATACAGCCCTCCGGACAAAGGGGGGAAGTTGGGAGGGGGTTTCCAGTATAGCATTACAAACTTGAATAAGTCCAAACACACATACACACACACACACACACACACACACACATTCATGCACACGCTCACAAGCGCATAGATACATGCTAAATACGCGCCCTTGGATGCAATGAGTAGCTTTGTCACCGTCAGGGAGATAGAGAGGGGGGGGGGGGCGGGGCGGGGGTAATGTACATTGTGGCTTCAAGCCGATGAACCCACAGAATGCTCAAACCAAAAGAAAAAGAACATTTTTAGTATGACAGTTATATTCTCTAGCATACATTTTTTTTTTTTTTTTTTTTCAGTTTTAGACGTTAAAACATCTTTTGTCTTTTCTTGACATTAAATTTACTCGACAGTTTTATTGTTTCCTGGGTTTGGAAATTTGCTGCCATATTTTTGTATGCCAGTGTTGAATTGTTTAATGTGTGAATGCATTTGATGTTTTTGCCAACAGAGAACTTTAATGATGTTTTTTTGTCATCTTCGCTTTTAACTGGGTCGTGTTAGGTGGTTGGGGCAGCATTTGTGCTGGAAATTGTGCCGTATAAAAGTTATGCATTGTTATGAGGATTATTATCATGGTTATTATGATGATGATGATGATCATTATCAGTATTATCATTATTATGATCATCATTATTGTTGTTGTCATATCCTTGTTGTTTTTTTTTCCTTTATTTATTAATTTTCAAAATCTCATTTCTTTTTTTTTGTTAATGTCTGTCTTTCAGTCCCCTTCTTTCCCTCAAAATTTTTCTTTCTTTCGTTTTTACTTTCTCTCTTTTCCAAGTGTATTTCTGTATTATTGACTCACTTGTGTAAACAAGGTGAGTCTATGTTTTAACCCGGTGTTCGGTTGTCTGTGTGTGTGTGTGTGTGTGTGTGTGTGTGTGTCTGTGTGTCCGTGGTAAACTTTAACATTGACATTTTCTCTGCAAATACTTTGTCAGTTGACACCAAATTAGGCATAAAAATAGGAAAATTCAGTTCTTTCCAGTTATCTTGTTTAAAACAATATTGCACCTCTGGGATGGGCACAAAAAAATAAAAAATGAAGCCTAATTATATGCAAACTGCATTTACTGTTATATTTATATTTTTTGTATTCTCTAAACTTGGCACTTTGATCTGATATTCTGACCCAACAACAAGAGCAGTCATTATTATCATTTTTTGTTCAAACAGGAACTTCTTTTGCTAAGCATGGAAGTTTTATTTATTTTGCAAACGTTTTGGTGCAGATAGTAAAAAAGGGAAATTACTCTGTAATTAATATTAGCTAGGGGACTTAATTCGCTTTAAACTGATCTTTCTCATCTTAAACATTACATTTTGAAATTATACACAATACTTAAAAAGCTTGGATTTTTTTTTTCAGTGTATCACAAGTGAGTCTTGAAGGCCTTGCCTCTCTTGTTTTCTTCCTCTTTTTGCTTCCCTTTGCCTGTCAGGTTTTTTTTTTTTTTTGTTGTTGTTGTTTTTTTTGCTTTCTGTTTTCTCTAAATACATACAGCCCACCCTCTCCTTTCTCTCTCTGGAATTAGGGCGATATGAAAGTTAATGCATTATCATTATTGTTATCGTTAGTATTGTTATTATTATTATTGGTAGTATTGTTATTCTTATGATGATGATGATGACTATTATTATCATTACCATTATCATCATCATCATTATTATCATCATCATCATTGTTATCAGTATTTTTATCATCATCATCATTGTTATATCTTTGGGTCTTTTTTTTTTTCTTTTGTGTGTGTGTGTGTGTGTGTGTGTGTGTTCTAGTTAATTTTTTTTCTGCAGTGTTTAACACCTGGAGTGGTTTTTGTGAAACTGTCATCTTGCTTTAAGAAAAAATAAAATGTTGGTCTTTGTTTTTGTTGTTATTATTGCTATTATTATGATTATGATGATGATGATGATGATTATCATTATTGTTACTGTTATTATTGTTATCATTATAATCATTATCATATTCATCATCATTGTTGTTGTTGTTATTATTATTATCATCATCAACATCATTACCGTCATTATTTTTATCATCATCATCATCATTATTATTATTACCATTACTGTTCTTATCATTATTTCTTTTCCGTCAAGATTCTGAACCTTTTTATTTATTTATTTTTTTTCAGGACTTTCTTGGGTCGACCACCGTTTTATTTTGTATATGAATTCATTATAACAATTCAGAGTAGATGGAAAAGAAAGGGAAAAAAACAAAGAAAGAAAAAAAATTATGAATACAGTGAACATTAACAATACCATCGTCATCATAAGTCATTATACTTATAATATATTGTTCTTTCTCTTTTTTTTTTCTTTTTTCTTTCTGAAGATTCTGAACCTGACCCAGGACATTAACAATAACATCGTCATCATAAGTCATTATACCTATAATATATTGTTCTTTCTCTTTTTTTTTTCTTTCTGAAGATTCTGAACCTGACCCAGGACATTAACAATAACATCGTCATCATAAGTCATTATACTTATAATATATTGTTCTTTCTCTTTTTTTTTTCTTTCTGAAGATTCTGAACCTGACCCAGGCCCTGAAGGACGGACGGTCTCCCTTGCAGCTGGTGCAGATGCCGGTGGTCACCGTGGAGCGCAGCAAGTCGCGGCTGGGTCGCACGCGGGCGGACAGCGGGGACTTCACGCAGAGCTTCTCTCACAAGGCGCCGTTCTTCTCCTGGTGCTGACCTGGCTCGCTCACTCCTTCTGGGACCGCAGCTGAGCTCTGGTCTCATGGGACACAGCATAGCTGCCAACCATTCCTGTTTTTTAGGAAAAATTTTTTTTTTTTTAATTTTAGCACCAATTCTGAAGTTACAATTATCTGCATATTTTTCTGAAATTCAAAATTACAACAAACAAAAAAAGAAAGTGAGAAACTGAACCCGCTTGCTGGGTCCATACACCGATCCGTGCTTTTCAACTGGAAAACAGTTTCTGTACATGCCCAAAGCCCTAATGCTGTTTTTCCACCATGGCGTCAAACAGTGAAAGTTGGTGTGATGTGGGCAGCAAATCAGAAAAAAAAAAAGGTTGGGGGGGGGGGGGTTATCAGCGCTTTACTTCACAGTATAAAGAACAGTTTTCATTTATCAATTCACTCCCTGCCCCCCTCTCCGGAACCCATTCCCCAACAGGATTCCTAATTTTGGGTCTGGAAGGTTGGCAGCTATGGACACAGATAGTTCATCTTTTGAGCTAACGAGCTGAGCTTTGGTTTCATGGGAAACAGTTAGTTCATCTTTTGAGCTAACGAGATGAGCTTTGGTCTCATGGGACACAGTTAGTTCATCTTTTGAGCTAACGAGCTGAAGTGTGATCTCTTGGGACACTCTTAGTTCATCTTTCATCAGCTAATGATCAGTTTTCAGCAAAACAACAACAGTTAGTTTATCTTTGAGTTAACGAGCTGAGCTTTGGTCTCATGGGAGACAGTTCATCTTTTGAGCTCATGAGCTGAGGTCTGGTCTCACAGGACACAGTTAATTCATCTTTTGAGCTAACGAGCTGAGCTTTGGTCTCATGGGACACGACACAGTTCATCTTTTGAGCTAACGAGCTGAGCTGTTGTCTCATGGGACACACTTCATCTTTCATCAGCTTTCATCAGCTAATGGTCAGTTTTCAGCAAAACAACAACAGTTCATCTTTGAGTTAACGAGCTGAGCTTTGGTCTCATGGGACACAGTTAGTTCATCTTTTGAGCTAACGAGCTGAGCTGTTGTCTCATGGGACACACTTCATCTTTCATCAGCTTTCATCAGTTAATGGTCAGTTTTCAGCAAAACAGCAACAGTTAGTTCATCTTTGAGTTAACGAGCTGAGCTTTGGTCTCATGGGACACAGTTAGTTCATCTTTTGAGCTCACAAGCTGAGGTCTGGTCTCATGGGACACAGTTAGTTCATCTTTTGAGCTCACGAGCTGAGGTTTGGTCCCGTGGGACACACTTCATCTTTGAGCTAACAAACTGAGCTTTGGTCTCACGGGACACAGTTCATCTTTTGAGCTCACGAGCTGAGGTCTGGTCTCATGGAAAACAGGGAAACAGTTGGTTCATCTTTTGAGCTAACGAGCTGAGGTGTGATCTCATGGGACACAGTTCATCTTCCATCAGCTTTCATCAGCTAATGGTCAGTTTTCAGCATCCCAACAACAGTTGGTTCATCTTTGAGCTAATGAGCTGAGGTTTTGTCTCATGGGACACAGTTCATCTTTTGAGCTAACTCGTTGAGCTTTGGTCTCACGGAACACAGTTCATCTTTTGAGCTTTCGCTCAGTTTTCACCACCACCACCAAAATCGCTTTGGGTCTTCTTTTTTTTCTCTGTGTGTGTGTGTGTGTGTGTGTGTGTGTTCTAGTTTTAAAAAAAATTCTGAAGTGTTTTCATATTTGCTCCAGAATTCAGTTTTTGTAGTTACATCTGTCGTGGTTTTTGTGAAACTGCCATCTTGCTTTGAGATAAGTCGGCATGTTGGTCTTTAGTTTTGTTTGTGTGACTGCCAAGAATGGACCAGAAGTTGTGTGTGAGATTTGTATTGTGATGGCAATAATAAGTTGAAAGTTCTGACCTTTGTGGGAGAAAACTTAAAGACACACACATATGCGTGTACATGCACACATATGTACACTTGCATGTGTGCATACATTTACATAAACTCAACACACACACACACACACACACACACACACACAAACCCCCCCCCCCCTTATCCCCCCAGATCCTCCCCCACACACACACACATGCACATGAACAAACATGCACATATGCACAGATACACCCACACGCAGATCTTATAGCTATTATCAATGGGTCTAGAAGGGTAAGATCTAGTGGAGAAAACCTGCTGGAAACATGTCAGTAAACTGAAACTGGGGTGTGACCCTGTTGGAGATGCTGCTGCCTGTATGTAGCTCATGCAAAACTGATTGTATGTTTTCTTCTAAAACAAAAGGACATTACAGTAACAGAAGACTTATCAGTCTAATAATTATACAGAATACAACTGGATGCTGCAAAAACAAAATTTACTTCTAAAGTGACTGCATTTGTGGTAATGCTATTACCCCTGTGCATATCATCCATGAATGTGAACAGTTGAAAACATTTTCATCTCTTTTATTTACGTCTGCAGTTCTATCTGTTTCCATTGGAAATGTTTTTATATGACAATCAATTTATGTTTAATTACAAGTCCCATTGGCTCTCTGTTGTAATTTTACTAGATTAGTTGGTTTGTTGTTTCATTTTGCTTAATTTTTTTTTTTAATATGAAAATTCAGGAGAGAATAGGGAAAGGAGTGATGATAATTATGAGGCATTGGTAGGGTAGGGAAGTGGATGGATTTAAAAAATCTAAAATGGACATTGTGGATAGGCATTAAACAAGAAGGGAATGAGCCAACATGCACTCATTTACACCAAATCACACCAACGTAAATATCCACACATACATTGACATACGCATGCTCACGCAGGTGTCAGAGCAAATAATTTGTTTAATATTCTGCATTATCCTGCACTTCTGTCCCAGTAAAGATTTCAGTTTGCTCCTACTATGGTTGGTGCATTCCAGTCCAAGCACATGTGATAAGTGGTGTACTTCTTGGTTGTTGGTGATGTTTAGCATTGTGTTTTATACAATTTAAGTTTGATGCTTCTGATTTTGGTGAGGAATTTTTAGGCTGTTTCATGATCGACATCTTAAAGCTGATGTGGTCTGTTGATATCCATATATGAGCGTACGTTATACCCTGCATTTTTTCTCTTGCTTTTATTCGCTTTGG
Organism: Babylonia areolata; assembly: GCF_041734735.1. Taxonomy (NCBI): domain Eukaryota; kingdom Metazoa; phylum Mollusca; class Gastropoda; order Neogastropoda; family Buccinidae; genus Babylonia; species Babylonia areolata. Next base: position 46,038,845 of record NC_134894.1, on the reverse strand, counting down.
ATTGTCCAGGTTTGTTTATTAGTTTGGTGCAAAAAACAAAAAAAACAACAACAACAACAGTGTTTGTAAGTGCAGTTACGTAGCTACTTTTGTTTTCTCCGCATAGGCGGGTAGTAGTTTGCACAGGACAGGAATCAGACCCCTGCCGGAGTCTGCACTAGTGGGTCACGGTAAGTATGTTACTTAAACGTAATTTTAGGTAGAAAAATTTCCTGTTACTTCAGGCAAGATGGTGTGCAGAATATGTGCGTTTGGTTTACGGAACATATGCATTTTGCATGTGGAGTGTGTTCATTTTTTGTGACCCTTCATCTTTACTCTGACCGGTTGTCATCTTTGCACTCTCAGTTGACACAGCAAGAATGGTGAACATGTTCAAGTTGTGAACAGGTCAGGTGCAAGAGTTAGTGTGGTTTTAGGTGGGATATCACACTCTTTTTGTTGGTCTGTTCTGTAGAAGACAGGGGGGAAAAGGACTGTTGTGAGTAAGAAATGGAATGGTAAGATGAAGGCTGTTATGTTTGAGTGAGAGACAGAGAAGGTGATGCTAATTTTACCCTTTAAGAATGTATTTACTTTGTATTACAATGATGATCATGATTATATATGACCAGTGCTGCAGAAGATGAAAATTACAGTTATCATCCTTTTTTTGTTGTTGCTTATTTCTTTTTGTTCCTGAATATTTGTGTCAGGTTTGGTGTATCTTTGCATGTATTGCACATTTGTTTCAACACATAAGCGTACTTGCATGTTTTGTTTCGTTGGATGTAACATATCAATCAGTTATCATTATAATTTTTTTTTTTTTTTTTTTTGAAAGCATCATCATATCAAGTAACATGAGAGAATTTGCGTACTTTAATGTTCCAGCGCATGAAAGTGTGTTGTTTTGAATGGGATATCAGAAGCTCATTATTGTCCAGGAGGTGTTCTTTGAGTTCTTAATGCCTGCCACATGTTATTCGTTGAATTGTCAGTTCGTACGACGGGCGCAATAGCCGAGTGGTTAAAGCATTGGACTGTCAATCTGAGGGTCCCGGGTTCGAATCACGGTGATGGCGCCAGGTGGGTAAAGGGTGGAGATTTTTACGATCTCCCAGGTCAACATATGTGCAGACCTGCTAGTGCCTGAACCCCCTTCGTGTGTATATGCAAGCAGAAGATCAAATACGCACGTTAAAGATCCTGTAATCCATGTCAGCGTTCGGTGGGTTATGGAAACAAGAACATACCCAGCATGCACACCCCCGAAAACGGAGTATGGCTGCCTACATGGCGGGGTAAAAACGGTCATACACGTAAAAGCCCATTCATGTGCATACGAGTGAACGCAGAAGAAGAAGAAGAAGTCAGTTGGTACAATCATGCAGGACTGGACGCAAGGTCCTGATTTTCCTTGCTTCATGAAGGGGAAGCTGGACCTGCAGCCTGTGCTGTGCCAGAAAGCCAGTTCTTTGACTCCAGTGTGGAGAACGTGTTAGAGTGGTGCTGAGAGATTTATGGCCATTTGTTTGTGTTAAAGAGTTTTGCTTCATGCTGTGGTCATTTCTGCCTGATCTCTTGGGTAGGTTTAAGATAAAAAAAAGATTTTCATGATGCTTTTTTAGTTCACATGCCAGTTATCATTTCTTGCTTTTTCATATTCTGAGTTCATGTGTTTTCTCTATTTTTAGTTTTGTTTGTTTTGTAGTGGTTTTAAGTGTTGAGTTTGCTTTTCCAGTGTGCATGTTCTATCAGATTTGGAACAGAAAAGCAGGTATTGATCACAATCTTGTAATTTTGTCAGTGGGTCAAGGGTGGAGATTTTTCTGATCTTCTCGGTCAACAGAGACGTGCAGATGTGTTAGTGCCTGAACCCCCTTTGTATGTGTATGCACACAGAAGATCAAATAATTTGCAGGTTAAAGTTCTCATAATCCATGTCAGTGTTTGGAAGGTTATGAAAACAAGATACACACAGACTGAATAGTTGTGGAAATGGGGAATGCAGCCGGGTAAAAGAAGTCATAAACGTAAAAGCCCTCTCATACATATGAGCGAATGTGGGAGTCGCAGTCCAGGAAGAAGAAGAAATTACTTTTGGCATAAAACAGAGTTTTGCAGGAAGAGAACGATCCTTTTCATTTGTTCAGGTCGGAAAGTGCTCATCATCTTATTATTTTTAGAAGCTGAATAAGCCCTCAAATCTGAAATTTTTTAGTGTGTGTGTGTGTGTGTGTGCACGCATGTGTATGCCCCTGTGCTTGTGTGTGTGTGTGTGTGTGTGTGTGTGTGTGTGTACAAACTATGCCTGCACAACTAAGAATGAGTTTTTGACAAGCAGATACAGAACATGTATGGATGATGTGTTTTAATTTTTTTTTATTTAAATTTTTGTCACCTGAGATACATACAAGTCCTTCCATGGCCTGCCATTCATTGTGCCACAGACTCACATTGATGATGTTATGATGTTGACAGTTCCTAGGAGCTGCTTTGTTTTGTAACTTTTTTTTATTGGGTGAAGAGTGAGTGAGGCTGCAGTGAAAATCCAATCCTGTGTCAGAAATCCAATGGTGACCCACTTAGACAGGTAAACAAACACACTTGCAGGCATAAGAAAGTGTGTATGGGTGGTGCTGCGCTGTAGCGACACGCTCTCCCTGGGGAGAGTGGTATGAATTTCACACAGAGCTGTCTCTTTTGACAAGAGTGTAGTAGATTCAATGTATGTATGTAGTCATTCGGATGAGACGATAAACCGAGATCCCGTGTGCAGCACGCACTTAGCGCACGTAAAAGAACCCACGGCAACAAAAGGGTTGTTCCTGGCAAAATTCTGTAGAAAAATCCACGTCATTAGGAAAAACAAATAAAACTGCATGCAGGAAAAAAAAAAGAAAAAGGGTGGCGCTGTAGTATAGCGACGCGCTCTCCCTGGGGAGAGCAGCCCGAATTTCACACAGATAAATCTGTTGTGATAAAAAGAAATACAAAATACAAAAAATGTTTGCATGTTTGTCTGCATAACGTGTTCATTTGTTTATTTATTTATTCATTCAGATTTGCTTATTTCTAGTTGCTAGTAACGTGTCGGTCAGTCTACACACCTCTACATGTGCCGCATGGATGGTTCAGATTAAAATGAAAAAGTTGAGTGTCACTCATTGCACAGGTGACATCACGCTCTTGTGTTTGACAGTAATTTTTCATCACACGAATTTTCTGAGTGAAAATTGAACTGTTGTTTTTTTGCGTGTCTTGCATTGTAGTGTACTGTATTGTATACAAACACACACACACACATACATACATACATACACACACAGTCACATGTGCTTGCACACACATACATGCATGCACACATGCACACACACAAGCACGCACAGTGTACATTTGTGTGCTTAGCTCATTGGCTTGATTGGCAGGTCCTTTTTTGATTTTGTTATCAAAATATATTAATTATGAAAATAGGTTGAATGTGAATTTATGATAGTTTCTGGTTTTTTTTGTGTGTTTTTTTTATCCAAGAGATATGTAAAGGAATGTGATATTGGTAATTTGTTGTAATGATTTTTTTTTATGCATTGAAGAATTCAACAATGATGTATCAGGATATATTGTGAGCTGTTGTCTTCCACATCCATCGTAATGACAAATCCCAGATATTGTGTTTGAGTGGAGCTAAAACTTTGGCTGTTAACTGCTGAATGAGTATACAAAATGTGACCATTGTGCATGTACTTTTTAAACATATATCACCATATAAAACCATGAGAACATTGCCATCATTTAGCAGCTTTTCACAGCTTTTGTAAATAGACCAAATTTGGCATATTTCTTGGCAGAAAATTGTTGTTGCAAACATGGACTGAACAAATCATGTACCAGTGGTTTTGTTGTTCCTCTTCATTACTCGAATCCTGTATCATGAGTTGTGTGGTGTTTTGATGTCTATCCATCATAGAATTATAATCAGCATTATTATTGCAGTCCTACTGACGTTCATTGTATCAGACATATACCGGTAACTATACAGGCCATTCCATCATTTTCTTGAACATGTATCATTGTAGTTGAGCGCATGCGGCATTTTCATTCATTAATATTTATTCAGTCATTATGAATAAATGATGTGTGGGTTACCAAATAAGCAACAGTCATCTGTGTTTATACACACACACACTCCTATCTCTCTCTCTCTACATATGTGTGTGTGTAAGAAAAAAGAGCATCCAGTGTCTGTATCATAATTCTTTGACAGTACACCTCATCCTTTGTCAGGTGCGAAAGTTCAATACAGCGAATATGACCCAAAAAATGTTTTTTGGGGGGAGCGGGTGGGGTGGTGTTTGGATGCGGGGGGGGGGGGGCGGTGTCAGTTATGGGATATTTCAGGCTTTATAGGGATGCTTGGGCTTATTTGAGTTACACGTAGTTTCCCCTCCATCAAATTCTGCGCTAGAAATTTTGTTGTCATTCTCTTTCACTCTCGTCTTTTTTTTTTTTTTCTTTCCTTTTGTCTTTTTTTTGTTTTTGAAATCTCTCATACCTTGGATTTTGTCACGTCCTTTCTGCCAAATGCCAGATCATCCACCATTAATTTTTCTCCAGACAATCTACAGTGCACTTTCTGTTTGTTAACTGTTTACCTATTTACTATCTTCCAGTATGCCGATGCCGGTGCCATTCAATTTTTATCTGCTTCTTTGCAATACATGTGTGATATAATTGGTTATCAGTCTGCTGTGCTGTGTTGAGTTTGTCGGGAGGTGAGGTTGTAAACAGTCTGATGGGTAACAGCTGCCAGTCTTACTGTAGTATTTGCCAGAACAATATTTTGATGTCTTTTTAATTCTTCTACTATTTCTTATTTATCATTTAAAGTATAATCTTCTTTTGTTTTCTTTTTTGGTTTTGTTTTGTTTTGTTTTTTGCAAGCTACAGACATACTTTTACAAAACATTTGTTTTAAATTATTTTAGAAATATACTTTTATTCTCGAATTTGTATGTGACAAGATATGGAGAGGCAGGTACTTTCATCTAGCATTGCTTGTTTTCTTTCATGTGTTTTATTATTCTCTGGTTTTGTTTTGTTTTTATTTGTTATATCATTATTTCATAGCAGTTGTAGAGTTAAGTGATGTTGTAGACAGTGTCGTGAACCGTTTGCTGAAGCGATTATGTTGAAGGAAATCTTGTCAGTGACTAATCTTGATTGATGAATTGAGCATGTTTTGATATGTGTTTGTTTTATGGCTCTGAATGCGCCTTCCGTGGCTGGTGAGATCAGTAACAGGAAACAAATAAATGAACAATGTATTTCAATTTCGAATCATACTTTTTACTGACTACAATTTTATCAATTAAAAAAAGAAAAGATTTTGTGTGTGTGTGTTTGTTTGCATGTATGTGTGTCTCTGTGTGAAATGCACATTCTGTCATTTATGGCATCGCCATTGTTTTTAGAAATTTATGTGTTTCAGAAAGATTGAAAATGAATAAACAAAAGTCTGGAGATTTTGTTTTTTGTTAATTATTGTTGGTGTTGGTGTTGGAGGCGATATGTGTGTGTGTGTGTGTGTGCACGCGCGCGTGCGCATGCATGCGTGTGTGTGTGTGTGCGTGTGTGTGTGAGCAGCATGTGGCTTTGCAAGGCTTTGATTTATTGTAGACCACTGTATATTGATGTGAAACAGCTGTGCTTAGTTCTGCATGTTGTACAAAGTCATCAAAGGCATCATTTCAACACAGTGCATACCAGTGTGTGTGTGTGTGTGTGTGTGTGTTTGACTTTCTATGCTGCTGTGTTAGAGTGCCTGTGTGTGTGTGTAACGTGTGTGTGTGGAGAGTCTTTTTGAAAATGCAGGACATCAGATCAATGATTATCAGATCAATAGTTATCAATGTCAAGCAGATAAAACCGAAAAAAATATGTTATATAATACAAACAAATAATTGATGTCTGTATCTTTATATGTACACAAAAAGTAAGCAGTCCAGAAGGGAATAATAAAGATGAGCAGACACCAAGGATGTACAACCACACAGAATTGAACCATCTCATCACAGGCACTTTACGATTCTGGTCAGTCATGTGGATGCTGTTGCGGTACAAAATGTCAAAACGGTGCAAAATGTCGCAGTTACGACATTTTGTATCGGTGTTCGCTGTACAAAATGTCACAGCATCACAATATGTCTCATTTGTGACATTTTGTTCAACATTGTCTTATATTAGGAGGAAGGTGGCAGAATGGTTAAGACGCTCAGCTGCCAATACAGAGAGTCCGTGAGGGTGTGGGTTCGAATCCCGCTCTCGCCCTTCTCTCCTAAGTTTGACTGGAAAATCAAACTGAGCGTCTAGTCTTTCGGATGAGACGATAAACCGAGGTCCCGTGTGCAGCACGCACTTGGCGCACTGAAAAAGAACCCATGGCAACGAGAGTGTTGTCTTCTAGCGAAATTACGTAAAATGAAATCCACCTTCATAGGTACACAAATATGTAAGCATGCACTCAAGGCCTGACTAAGCGCGTTGGGTTATGCTGCTGGTCAGGCATCTGCTCAACAGATGTGGTGTAGCGTGTATGGATTTGTCCGAACGCAGTGACGCCTCCTTGAGAAAGTGAAACTGAAACTGAAAACTGTCTTATATTCATGTCAATTGTGGGACAATTTGTCACACATAAATAGACACGTTTTCCGTCGGGTCTGACTCGTCAGTTGAGTAAAGCACAATTGAAAAGGTGAGTAAACAATGACCACTACCTCACAGACACCATGTGGTAAAGATGTCCGCTTGGGGAATGGAAAGCTCCCGAGTTCGATCCAGTTTCTCACCAGAGTCTGACACTGTGACGTCGGTGAAGGTTTATTCAAAATAAAAGCCTAATAAAGCTACGGTTTGGCTTCATTTATGGCAGAGAGCGAGATTTGCCTAGCAGCTTCCAATCTAGACCTGAATTGACTTTGGAAAGTACAAAATGTGTCAGCTACACGTAATACAAAATTTGAATGCAGAGAAAAGGGGCGGAGCTAGAGCCGTTTGTGTTTGCGCTAGACGTGTCTGTCAGATAAAAATAGCACCAGCACGTGGTACTGTCCGGTGAGAATTGGAAAGCATGCAGACAGCCCCTCGACGTTGGCAACCGTAAACGACCACATTGTGTGGCAGGAGTACACGGATATCTTTCTCCGCTAACAGTGAGTCGGTCTTTGTTTTGCTTTCACCTCCCACATGTTTACATTTCTACCGGACACGTGCTCGCGCTTTTTATAGATAAACTCCGCCCCTTTCCCTTTTATGGATAGGCTCTAGTGCGCATGCGCAACCGAACCTTGCTCTCGGGAGTTAAGACTTTAAACCAAAGACTTTAACTCTTTCCATACGAACGGCGAAAGAGACGACGTTAACGGCGTTTCACCGCAATTACCATCATCAAAATATTGCAAGCGGAATGCTGTTATACTGAAGAGGTGAATGTTGACAAAGAATACCACAATTCAGACGACGGAAGCTAAAGGTTGGGTCATTCAGACACCCACTGGACATCCGAGGGGTCTGTGTAGAGGAGAAGAGAGGACTGGCCGTACCGAGTGAGTTAAAACTGGTATCCTAGCATTAGTCAGAGATCATTTTACCGTAAATTGCAGTGCAGATTTTGACTATTTAACAGCTTACTCGTGTGTCATTAGTACTGCTGTACCTTGCACAATGTAGATGACAGGTAGCTAGTGAAAATGACCACTGGTCACTTTTCACTTTAAAAAAAAAAAATCTAATTTTGACACTGAACAGCTTATTTCTGTCATCAGAAAATTTGTGTACCTTGTATAATGCAGATGACCAGTGGTTAGTGCAATCGACCAGTGGTCACTTTGATGTAAATTGCAGGTTCTGACTATTTAACAGCTTATTAGTGTCTCATGTGTACTAGTGTACCCTGTACAGTGCGGAAGACCAGTGGTAAGTGACAATGACTAGTGATCATTCTGACCTAAAATGTCAGATTCTGACTCTTTAACAGCTTATTGCTGTCTCCAGACAATGTTTGTACCTTTAATAATGCATATGACCAGTGGCCAGTGCCAGTGACAAGTGGTCAGTTTGACGAATTTGTACCGTTTTGACATTTTGTACTGCGAACACGGTACAAAATGTCGCAATTTTGACATTTTGTACATGTTTTGACATTGTGTACCGTTTTGACATTGTGTACCGCAACAGATGCTGTTAACTTTGATAATGCGGTCTCAGACGCATGCACTGGAATAAAAATTACTCATTATGCACCCCATAATGCCTGCACAAGTGATTTCTAAGTAAACAACAAATGACAGAAACTGTTGGGCTGTTATTGGGCACCGATCACCAGTGTTGACTTGGCAGTGGTATTCACCAGTGGTCAGGGTTTAATAATAATAATAATAATAATAATGGTACTTATATAGCGCTGAATCTTGTGCATAGACAAATCTAAGCGCTTTCGCACCAGTCATTCTCACGCACGCATAACTCTAAAACTGGAGAAACTAAAGACAAGGAAGAGGCAGGGAAGGGAGGCTATTTTGGGAAGAGGTGGGTTTTAAGGCCAGACTTGAAAGAGCTGAGTGTGGAGACTTGACGAAGCGAAAGAGGAAGTTCATTCCAATTGCAAGGTCCAGAGACAGAGAAAGAACGGCGGCCAACAGTCGAGAGTTTGAATCTGGGTATGCGTAAGTGGAGTGGATCCGAAGCTGATCGTAGTGAGTGAGATGGAGTGTAGAGGTGAAGGCAGCCACAGAGAGAGGTTTGGGGTCGTGTGTTCAGCATGGTATTGTGTTGTTGGGAAAAAGGCACTGTGCTCCAGTCTTCCTCACTCCACCAAGGTAGTCATTTAATGGATACCAAACATCGGTCGGGGAAGGTTGAAATGGTGGAAGAAGATTGGGCCTCGCTTTCCTAATGCCGAGCTGTCTTCAATCTCCTTCAACCTAGTGAATATGAAATAGCTGTCGCTATGGCAGCAAACACTACAGGACCTTTATATATATATATATATATATATATATATATATATATATATATTTTTTTTTTTTTTTTTTTTTTTTTTTAAAGATTTCTTTACATTTATTTTATTTATCTATTTTACGTAATT
>NC_134894.1:45994721-46009721 GCF_041734735.1 Babylonia areolata | reverse complement strand
CGTGATCCCCACAAGGTCACCATGATAGAGAAGAAGAAAAAGAAAAGAAGAAAAAAACCAGCCACAGTGCACGTGAAAAGACACACCAACTGTATTGGGAATAAACAAATAAAGCTGTTTGTGTATTACAAACTTCCATGACAAAAGGGTGTTATGTAAAACTGTGGGGGAAGAGTCAGTTTTGCACTTCTTTTTTCTTCTTCAAGGGATTGCCTGAAGATCTACCGCAATGGTCTTGAAACAGCGAAGGCTTACACAGTGACGTGTTAGTGTGGTATTGCAATTCAACCCCTGACTGACGTCAAACGAAAGACGTAATCAGTCCCAGAACAAACTCGCCCACTCTCTTTTCTCACGAAAATGGACGCTGACAAAAAAAAAAAAAAAAAAAAAAAAAAAATCCATTCACAAACAAACGATCATTTTCGCGGCCATTCATGAATCCGCCCACTGATGCGGCACCAACGCTGGTTTGCGCATGCAGAAACACACATGCATAAAAACATGGGATCCCCCACCACCTCACTCCCCCCCCTCCCCCCTCCCCGACACACACACTCACAGACGGACACATACACACACACAAACGTTCCCCCCCCCCACACACCTCTCTTCATTGTCTCTCTTGTCTCCCTCTCTTCCTCTCTCACATTACACACACACACACACACACACACACTTCCCCCACGCTCCCCAAATTCCCAACACAAACAAACATACGTGAGCACGAGTCACTGATATGTCATATGCCCCGCCCCTGCGGCGATAACCGAGATAATTGATAATAATAGACTATAATTTCAAACACTGAACCTGGGCCCGGCAATATCTTCCTTGTTAGCAGAAGGTGTTTACTTAACATCTTAAAGTGAGTGCAACCTTTAAAACACACACACACACACACACACGCACGTACGCACGCACACACACACACACGCACGCACGCACAGCGAGAGAGGCACACAACACACACACACACCCACGCACACACGCACACACACACACGCGCACACACACACACACACACACACACACACACACACACACACACACACACACCCTCCCCCCAAAAAAACTCAAGCCCCCCACAACAAAACAACCCCTTGTCATCGTATTTATTTGCGCAGCGTTAATCTCGTTCCCCTATCCCCCACCCCCCCCTATCCCCCACCCCTTGCGCCGATTACCTTTAATCGACAGAACATTAAGACGTCAGCTCCTTGTAGACTCGGTGTCTTGATTCCTTGCTTCCTTAGTTCAGTGGGAGGGTTGGAGAGGGAGGGGGGGGGAGAGAGAGAGAGAGAGAGAGAGAGAGAGAGAGAAAAGGGGACTGAGCAATCTCCCTACCCCTACCCCTCGCCCCCCCCTCCAAAAAAAAAAAAAAAAAAAAAAAAAACAAGGAGGAAAGAAGGGGGTCTCTGTTCGCTGCGGGTGAAAAAAGGGGAGAGGATGAAGCATGACTTCTTCAGGAGCAGAGTCTGTGTCCTGCGCTGTATGCACCGAACGACGACGGTCTGTAAGTTCTTTCTCTCTCTCTCTCTCTCTCTTGGTTTATCTGTGGGGCAGGATTATAGATAGGATGTTTGTTGCTGTGGATGTGTGTGTGTGTGTGTGTGTGTGTGTGTGTGTGTGTGTGTGTGTGTGTGTGTGTTGTTGTTGTTGTTGTTGTTTATTCATTTATTTATCTGTCTATTCATTTATTTATTTATTTATCTATTTAGTGTGTGTGTGTGTGTGTGTGTGTGTGTGTGTGTGTGTGTGTGTGTGTGTGTGTGTGTGTTCGTTTGTGTGTGTTTGTGTGATTTATTTATTTATTTATTTATTTAGTGTGTGTCTGTCCTTTCTTTGGATTATTTGTGTTCCTTAGTAGCTCTTCTTTTGAGTCCGAATGCTCTGTGGCGTGGACTTTCTGCCACTGACTGCTTCTTCACCTCTGTGTGTGTGTGTGTGTGTGTGTGTGTGTGAGAGAGAGAGAGAGAGAAAGAGAGAGAGAGAGAGAGAGAAACAGGGTTGGGCAGAGGAACTGATGGGGGCACAGTATTCTTTAGAATAAGCTGTGGAGGGGGGTGGGGGGGGGGGGTGAGGCAGGGTCGGGAGGGGGGGGGGAGGAGGCTAGTGGGGGCGGGGGGGGGGGGGGGGGTGGGGGGGGGGTACACATGAGGCGTGTGGGTGTGGATGTGTGTGCGTGGGTACAAGATAGAAGAACAAAAATAATATTTCTATGGCATCACATTACAGTACGAGTGCCTGAAGCACCCTCCTCCTCCCCCCCCCCCCCCACCACCCCACACGCACGCACGCACAAAAATACCTCTCTCTCTCTCTCTCTCTCTCTCTTTTCTTCTTCTTTTTTTCTTTCTTTTTTTCCTTTGCAAAGGAGAGAAGGGAGAAACAGTACCTTTAATGTATTTTTCTTTCTAAAAATAGTCACCAGGCTGCTGCGTAACTGTCAGACTTAAAACCTTCCAACTGCTCTGTGAGATATCTTTCAGTTTTAAAAGGGTAGGATGGGCGGCGCTGTGAACAAAATTATTAGTACATCTCTGAAATCTTTTCACTGACGTCAGTGGTAGGCTGGTAGGAGGCGATGTAGATTATTTATCTTCACATTAACTCACTCAGTACGGCCAGTCCTCTCTTCTTCTCTACACAGACCCCTCGGATGTCCAGTGGGTGTCTCAATGATCCAACCTTTAGCTTCCGTCGTCAGAATTGTGGTATTCTTTGTCAACATTCACCTCTTCAGTGTAAGAGCCTTCCGCTTGTAATATTTTGATGGTGGTAATTGGGGAGAAACGCTGTTAACGTCGTCTCTTTCGCCGTTCGTATGGAGAGAGTTAAAAAGAGGAAATGTAGTGGTTGGATAATTGAGAAAAAAACAACACACACACAACACTTGGTCTTGAAATGTGTGTATTTGGAACGTGTGCAAGTTTGAAATAACGTAAACGACTACCGTTCATTCAGTCTTGGTTGAAATAATCTTTAATTGTTAAACAATACACATGATTACAATGCAATCAATGACAAAAGTGCATCAACAAGCTTAAAGCTTATGCTGTGCTAACAACGTTGCACTTCAGTTTTAACATGGCGGTTGATGAACCATATTATCAATTGTATCAAATAACATTCATAAACAGTAAGTAATGAAATAAGATAAATAAACAAATAATACATATTATAGTAAAATAATGCTAATATCAATATTAACATGAGATCAAATTTATTATCACCAGAGGAATCGGCCTGATAGAAGAGAAACATGAAGGAATAAAAAGAAATTTAGAAGAATGGTGGGTAAGGTGGTGGGGGAGGGGGAACAGAGGGGAGAGGAGAAATTCGGACAAATCATTGGCCAATCCATTCAACTTTGAATATTTGGTCAGTCAAATAAATCCAACACATATTTTACGAATAGAATCATGTGAGTGAATTATCTTTTGGTTAGGTACACCGACACGGCACAAACAATTTTGTCACAAGAAATGACGTAAAATATGACATGAATCGAAAGGAGAGTGTGTGTTGTCCTATTCAAAGGAGCATTATTTTTTATGACAAAAGTTTAAAATGCACAGCATGTACCATAACCGATGATTATCCTACAGTACCATATGGCAACACACACACACACACACACACACACAGAGTCTGAGTTTTTACCAAAATTCTCGGAAAAGTCTTGTGAATGTATTTTTGACAACTTCAAGATGTTATCTGCTATTTTCAAGGCCTCACTAAGCGCGTTGGGTTACGCTGCTGGTCAGGCATCTGCTTGGCAGATGTGGTGTAGCGTATATGGATTTGTCCGAACACAGTGACGCCTCCTTGAGCTACTGAAACTGAAATTGATCTGCTATTGCAGAAGGTTTGCTGCATAGTCCAACTGGGCATTTGTTATAGTTGTTACAGTTGTTTGATGTTAGCGTTTCCTTCTATATGCCTAGGTCTCCCTTTTTAATGTTTTATCTTTTCCACTGCTCTGTATCTTTCCCCACCACACACACACATGCGCACACACGCGCACACACACATATACACACACACCATTCTACACCCTCTGCCCAATACTGTTCCCACCACCACGCCCCGCCCTCCACCCCTCACCCTCTTTTTTTCCCGTCTAATATCACTTAAAGTGGAAGACATTAAACTGAAGACTACTACTACTACTACTACTACTGCACACACACACACACACACACACACACACACACACACACACACACACACACACACACCTTCTTGCGAACGGCTCATCATATAAAGATGTGACGTTGACGTAAGCAGAGATAATTATATAGCTCTGTCCGGAGTTCTCTGCAACACAGACATAACTGTCTTGGGACTGACGAGGGGTGGTGGAGAGGGAGGAGGCAATTTGTGGGCAACTTGTTCATTGTGCTATTTCATTTGAAAGCAGGTATTTTATATAATTACACGTTATGCAGCCTCCTCCTTCTTCTTCTTCTTCTTTTTGTTTGTTTGTTTGTTTGCTGCCCCATCATCTGCACCGTTTCAGTGGCATTACTCCCACGCCGCTCATCTAGATTCCCCCATACACGGCCACACCCGGGATCGTCCGTCACAGTTCCAGCGTCGGCAGTCCGCAGGGAACCATCGATGTTAGGTCGCCAGGAGGCCACACACCAGAGGAGACCATGCACTGCTGCTGAGTCACTTCGGTGGTGTTCAGTGGTGCCTGTTCTGATTTAACGTACTTAGGACACCACCTACTAAGCCCCCTACTAACGACAATAATGGCTTAGTCGCGGAGCCAGACTGAGTGAGCGTCCCTCCCAGAGTGGAGACCGCCACCACGTCCCTCCAACAACAGCCCCCCATGAATCTGTCGACACTGAAGACATTGACAGGACTCATCCCAAGCACGGAAGTGGAGGAATATCTGGTAACTGAAGTCACCATGAGAGCAGGGCATGAAAGGCCACAGACGTCATTCAGCCTTCTTTACTGCTAGGGACAATTTTTTTTTGTGACTGTGATAAGTCTTTCATTTTATCTTGTTTCTCATTCATTTCATCTGATCTCATCTTATCTTATTCCATTCTATTTGTATTGTTGTGCCTCATCGTCCCTCATCTTCTCGGAGTCTCTACCCTCGAGCAGCTCACCTCTACTCATCCAATAACCTCCCTATCTCAGTAAAATCTCGGCTCCAGTCAGTGTTGATCAGGAAGTTTGATCGACGCTTTCAAAGACGTGCCAGTTTACCTCAAGTTTCAGTTTCTCGAGGCGACACTGCGCTCGGATAAATCCATATGCACCACAACACATCTGCTTAGCAGATGCCTGACCAGCGGCTTAACTCAGCACGCTGAGTCAGGCTGCAGTTGAGTGCATGCATATTATATTTGTGTACCTGTGACAGTGGAGTTCTACAGAATATTGCCTTTGGACAACACTCGTCAGTGGACCAAGTGCGTGGGGGCAGCCGTGCGTACGTACGGCACCTCGGTTTATCGTATCATCCGGATGACTAGACGCTCAATTTGATTTTCCAGTCATTTGTGAGAAAAGGGTGAGAACGGGAAATCGTACCCGGACTCTCACGGACACTGTATTGGCGGATATTATGCATGTTAACCATTCTGCCACCTTCCTCCGCACCTGCCAGACCTGAGAGATACAAACACCTGCAGTGTCGGTCAGTTGGCCAGGGTGTTTGAGCGACCCTCGCAAAGACTCGTCAACCATACTTCAGAGACACAGTCACCTGCAACGTTAGTCCTGAAATTTGAGACACATCCGTGAAGTGGACATGACACTTCAGTGTGGTCCCGGGTCTTCTCAGCTGATTCCATGGTGTACTCTGGTCAGGAACGTGGAGTGATGGCCTAGAGGTAACGCGTCCGCCTAGGAAGCGAGAGAATCTGAGCGCGCTGGTTCGAATCACGGCTTAGCCGCCGATATTTTCTCCCCCTCCACTAGACCTTGAGTGGTGGTCTGGACGCTAGTCATTCGGATGAGACGATAAACCGAGGTCCCGTGTGCAACATGCACTTAGCGCACGTAAAAGAACCCACGGCAACAAAAGGGTTGTTCCTGGCAAAATTCTGTAGAAAAAATCCACTTCGATAGGAAAAACAAATAAAAACTGCACGCAGGAAAAAAAAATACAAAAAAATGGGTGGCGCTGTAATGTAGCGACGCGCTCTCCCTGGGGAGAGCAGCCCGAATTTCACACAGAAAAATATGTTGTGATAAAAAGAAATACAATATATATATATATTGTTGTGCCTCTGACGGGGTACGAACCTACGGCATCCCTGTCGTCAGTTTTTGTTCGTATGGAAGTGCGCGTATGTTTTTTGTTGTTGTTTTTGCTCATGAGTTGATTGATTTCAAATTTATTCACTTTGGTTTTTATAAACTTGAAAGAAGAAAACTAAAAAAAAAAATATTGTGCATAAAATGGTAATAAAATCTGTTCACTCATTTCGATATCAGACACACACAAAAAAGAGAAAAAGAAGAAAAGAAGAAGAAAAAAAGAAGCCGAAACTCCAAATGAAACTATGTACAAATCTTTACTGATATCCGAACAGGGAAGGATATTCGCGATTTTCAAAATTTCGGGTGTTTCGGTAGGTTTCACCTTCTCGTTTTTTAAATCCACATTCTCTATTCATTCAGGCATTGTAAGTTAATATTACCCTATAGCGCATTATATGCTTCTTTGAACACTCGGATTTCGATCAGTTTTAAATAGGGTCTTTTCATCATTAAAGTCTGGATGGTAAAATCCTATGGTCTGTAGGCTGTCTTCATTATTTTCACGGGCGGAATACTCTGGCTTGGCTCAGACCAAAAATTCACATCCGAGGACGTTACTCTGGAGAAAAAGCCGTCAATAGGAAGCATATACCGACGGCAGGATCCTGTAAAATAAACACTGTATATGGGAGATTGTGATTGGAAGATTGTAGGATCGTTGAATGCTATTGGAAGATTGTAGATCTTTAAATGTGATTGGAAGATTGTAGGATCGTTAAATGCTATTGGAAGATTGTAGATCTTTAAATGTGATCGGAAGATTGTAGGGTCGTTGAATGCTATTGGAAGATTGTAGATCTTTAAATGTAATTGGAAGATTGTAGGATCGTTAAATGCTATTGGAAAATCGTAGGATCTTTGAATGTGATTGGAAGATTGTAGGATCTTTGAATGTGATTGGAAAATGGTAGGATCTTTAAATGTTATTCTTTTCACACGTTTTCCAGCTGAGCTCTTCACCAGTGGTGTGTGTGGCTGGTGGCTCCTGCAAAAACAGAAATTGAAAGTACGTAAATTTCACAGAGCAAAAAAAGTGCGAAGGGGTGGTGATATATGGGGGAGTAAAAGTCCTCTTTCCATTTCCTTTCTTTCACTTCAGAGTAATGATGATCATCGTACAAGAACCCTAGTCCCCCCCGAGTAAGCTTTCTTACACAAGAACCGTGTTCAGCTCTTCCAGAGCATGACTTCTCGCACAACAGCTGGCTGTCAATCAAATGTTGTATGATAGTCGTGTTCGACTGTGATCATCAGAACAGCAGAGGAGGCAACTGCTGTCCCGACTATCTGGACTAGAATTTGATTATAGTGGAGAGTGTCTTGCCCAAGGTACATCCCCACTCTCTCGGCCAAGAAGGTTTTAGGACAGTCGGCGTTGGGATGGTTCCCAAAGGCCAACTAGCCCCCCCCCCACCCCACCCCCGCCCCACCAAGGCTGCAGCACTAACAGCCAGTGCAACTTTGCCTCTTGGTTTGACAGTCATAGTCCTTCACAAAAAGACAAAGCTGTAAATGATTTCCCATTGCAATGGAAAACGTATTGATAATACAGCTCTCACTTTGCTGTTGGCCCAACAGTAAACCTTTTGTCGATCTGTGATATACGCTGAGTGATGGGCCATCAAATAATTAACTTGGGGAAGGGAAGGAGAGGAAAGGCAAGGCAAGGGAATGGGGGGGTTGGGGGATGTATGTAGACACCCCCCCACCCCCCACTACCCACCTCCTCCCTCCTCCCCTGACCCCCTCCCCCTTCCCCAATCACCCCACCCCCCAGGGCCACTTCAGGCGCTCTCAGCCCTCCAGGCCCAAGTGGAAAAGGGGGCACGGCAGACGACGGACTCCTTGAGTGTCTCCAGTCTCCAAGAAAGGAAAGGCGATCTCAGCCAGACCCATGGCCCCTACATAGCACAGCAGGAAGTTCTGGCGTGGCCACAATGAGGGGAGGAGGAGGGGGGGGGGGGGGCGGGGAGGGGGGTCAGCACTCGACATGTTCCACTCATTGTTCGTGCTGTGTTTTGTTGCTGCTGCTTTTTCTTTGGTGGTGGGGAGGGGGGCGTTGGGGGGGGTGAGGGGTGAGGAGGTCGTGCGTGGGGGGTGGGTGGGGGTGGAAGGGGGGATTTCGGGGGCTAGGTAGGGGGAGATGTTGGTGATAAGGGCTATTTTTTGTTGTTGTTGTTGTTGTTGTTGTTGTTGTTTTTTTGGTTGGTCTTTTCCTCTCTGTACGTCTATCTGTACGTCTCCCCCCCCCCCCCTCATCCGCCCCATGCCTCCTTTCACTACCCCTAAACTGTTTCTTCTTTTCTTGTGTCTTTTTTACTCTCTTTATATTTTCCCCCTTCCGCATGTCATTATATATACCAGTATATATATATATATATATATATATATATATATATGTGTGTGTGTGTGTGTGTGTGTGTGTGTGATATAGATAGACAGATAGATAGACAGATATTACATAAGCCCTCTAAGCCTTCCGTTCCTTGCCCTTTATACATTCGCATCCCTTCCCTTCTCCACCCCCCCCCCCCCCCCACCACACCCCCGAACCAACCCACTACTCGCCATCTTCCCCTCCTCAGCCCACACCCTCACCACCAGAATTCACCATCACCATCATCATTTCTTTTCTTCTTCGTCTTCTTCTCTTTCTTCCTCTTCGTCTCTCGCCTTCCTTCCTGCCTTCTGTGGCACGCCCTTGTCCAAAACCCGGCACTTCAGAGGTCTTGGCAGTGTAATTATATATATCCTCTGACTGTTCAGTGGGAAAAAGGAAAACAATCATATGCCTGCACGTGCAAGGAGACTGTCAGAAACGACCAGAGAACAGAACAGAAAACAAATCAGAAGCAACAGTCGATACGAAGACGTATATAATTGGGTTTTTTGTTTGTTTGTTTTTTGCTTGTATGTAATGTCGATAGTTACTGGTGTTAAAACCGAATCATTTGGCACCACAATCACCACCACCACTACTACTACTACTGACTACTACTGACTACTACTACTACTAAAACTAACAATGGTGACGATAATGATAACAATTTGACTTTGATGCGCAGGCTATACACAAATGAATCAACATGTTTTGAGTGCCAAAAATCAAAGACTGCTGAAAATCACCCAAAAGCTTGTTAGGGCGTTTTCCGTATTTATTATGCTTTTTACTCTTATTTTCTGCAAGTTTATACACATGGCTCAATAGAACGAGAGAGAGAGAGAAAAAAAAACCCTCTCTAAAACGTTGCTTTGAAAAAATACATTTGGGAATTTTGCACCACCCTCTTTTTGTAATACTTTCCCAGTGGATAATATTCTGAACACAAGCCGCAACATCCGTGTCTTCCTTTTTCCTTCTTTAACTCACTCAGTACGGCCAGTCCTCTCTTCTCCTCTACACAGACCCCTCGGATGTCCAGTGGGTGTCTGAATGACCCAACCTTTAGCTTCCGTCGTCAGAATTGTGGTATTCTTTGTCAACCTTCACGTCTTCAGTATAAGAGCCTTCCGCTATCAATATTTTGATGATGGTAATTGGGGTGAAACGCTGTTAACGTCGTCTCTTTCGCCGTTCGTATGGAGAGAGTTAACCAGCGACTTAACCTTTGTTGTTGTTGTTTTTTTCCTTGTTGTCGCTGTGCACTGACAAGGGAGACAAGAAGCACGTGCAGAATTCTGCCAGCAACACAAGAGATCAATAAGTAAGGCTGTCAGCAAAGCCATACCTTTTCCTCCCCCCCCCCCCACCCCCCTCAACCCCAATCTACCTCAAAGACATTCCAGACCCGTGAAGAGAAACACCCAACAAACAACAAACAAGCTTTTCCCTCGCGGCGACAGCAGCTGTGGTGAAGTCAGGCATGCGCGAACTGCATTCTTCTGTGAACCAAGTTACGTTGCGACTAATCAACAAGAGGAATGATGCGGGATGACTGTGAGGCCTCTTTGTCATGGAGTTGTCTCCCCGTATCCTGATGGAACACAGGGCACGGAGGCAGCATCGGGGAGGCTACGGCTTTCGGGTCAAATGAAGTCAGGTCAAGGTCGAACGGAGAGGGGAACGGTTATGAGCTGTAAGTGAATCAACGTTCTCTCCGCTCAAATACCGTAGCCACGCCGCCCCAGCTGAGGTGTCGGGCCTGAGGATAAAACTGCCAGTGGAGCAGTACGGGTATGTGGATGGGTATGTATGTACGCTCTGTAAGTCTTGTGATGAAGAAAAGAAAGCTGTACCACGCGACTGTGTTTCAGGCTACAGTACTAAGTTAAGTTCGAAAAAAAAGGAAAGAAAATCCAGTTATTTATGCTTTTTTTTTTCTTTTGCTTTTTTTAAAATTTTTTTTATTTTTAATGAGAACCGTATCTACTGCGGACTATAATTGCGGATTGATTACAGATTTATCTAAAAAAAATAATTCAAACAAGCCTTTCCAGCTCAATAACATGAGTTGATGTCACGGGTTATTTATCAGCTATCTTCATCATATCACATTTCTGCTTTATTTAAGCTTTATCTCCTTTCTTTATGTGAGCATATCTTTTTTGACATGACACTATAACACATTTAGTTAAGAAACACGCTCGGATATCATTTCCTTTTCCATGCGTATTACAAGCAGACCCCTTAATTTTACTATGCTTCATCATTCTGTGACTTCGCTTGCGAAAACCACTGGCATTGTCTCACTGGCTGATAATGGAACAGGGCTTTTTGGCGGCATCGGAGCTGCGGTTTTCGGATCGAGTCAAGGCGGGACAGGAGAACGGGGTTATGAGCTGAAACAATCAACGCTTTCTCCCGCCGTTCAGCTACTGTAGTCACGACACTCCATGTGTGACAGACTGGGGATGTCAGGCCTGAAGATGACGTATTGTATTGTATTATTGTTTTGCATTACTCTTTTTTTTCTTTTTTTTTTGTGTCACAACTGATTTCTCTGATTTCTCGGGTTGCTCTCCCTAGGGAGAGCGCGTCGCTACACTGATAGCGCCATCCATTTTTGGGGTATTTTTTCCTGCTTGCATTTTGTTTTTTTGTTTTTTATTTGTTTTCTTTTCGAAGTAGATTATTCTACAGAAATTTGCCAGGGACAACCCTTTTGTTGCCATGGGTTCTTTTACGGGACCTCGGTTTATCGTCTCATCCAAATGACTAGCGTCCAGACCACCACTCAAGGTCTAGTGGAGGGGGGGGGGGGGGGGGATACTGGTGACTGTGCCGGGATTGGAACCAGTGTGCTCAGATAGATTCTCTCGCTACCTAGGAGGACGCGTTACCTCTAGGCCATTACTCCACAGGTGTCAGTCTGGAGCGCTGGGTAGGTATATATATATATATGCGAGGAGAAGGGTATGTACACTTGATGGTTTTGAAGGTACGTGATGAAGGGTGAGAGTCACAGTCCTCCAGACTTCTCATTTAAGGTAAAAACAGCAGCAGCAACAACAAATTATGATTTCTAGTGAAAACTTTGCTGTTGTTGTTGTTGTTTTTGTTTTCTCCACCAAGACAACGAACCTGAGTACCATATTTTTTCATGTTTCAGTACGAAAACAAATGCGCGACAAGGACGATGAAAAACGAAAAAAAGAAGAAGTGATTGAAGCTTTACAACTCCAAAGAAGAAGGAAAAAAAGCAGTGTTAGGACGATGAGTTTGTCGACAGGCCTACGATATTAAGAAGAGAGTGTAACAAAGAATGAATCAGTAACTGATTCTTGTACGCAATCTAGGTCAGGAATGACGTAGTTTCTCTCCTTCTCCTTGTTCTTCGTTCGTGGGCTGCAACTCCCACGGGGTTCACTCGCATGTACACGAGTGGGATTTCACGTGCATGACCGTTTTTACCCCGCCATGTAGGCAGCCACACTCCTTTTTCGGGGATGTAGTCTCTCTGTTCTGGACAGTATAGTACGTAGTATGAACTGAGCTACGGGTAGAGGGTGGAGGCCAGGGGGGTGCGGAGAGCGGCACAGGAGGGGGGCGGGGGTGGGGGTGGAGGGCGGGGATAGGGGTGTGTGTGTGTGAGGAGGGGCGGTAACTGAAGGAAAGTGGAATGGGTGAGGGGTGGGTAATTGAGTAAGGTGAGTATTTCGGCACAGGAAAGTAACATAGAGAGGCACGATCGAGTATGACATGATGATTTTGAGAAGTCACTGAGCATGTACAAATAACGAAGGGTCATGGAAAGAAGAAACAGGTAAGCCTTGCATGCACCCTATACCTGGTCCGCCTCTCAGTCATGGCGATGATAATAATAATAATAATATTATTAATAATAATGGTATTTATATAGCGATGAATCTTGTGCAGAGACAAATCAAAGCGCTTTCGCACCAGTCATTCACAAGCATGCACAACTCTAAAACTGGAGAAGCTGAAGACAAGGAAGAGGCAGGGAAGGGAAGCTATTTTGGGAAGAGGTGAGTTTTAAGGCCAGACTTGAAAGAGCTGAGTGTGGAGACCTGACGAAGCAAAAGAGGAAGTTCATTCCAATTGCAAGGTCCAGAGACAGAGAAAGAACGGCGGCCAACAGTCGAGTGTTTGAATCTGGGTATGCGTAAACAGAGTGGATCCGAAGCCGATCGTAGAGAGCGAGATGAAGTGTAGAGGTGAAGGCAGCCACAGATATAGGAAGGGGCAGATTTGTGAATACATTTTTAACATAGAGTGCTGACCTCGTACTTTATTCTGCGTGAGACAGGGAGATGTTGCAAAAGAGGAGTGAATGTGCTCAGATCTTTTCTGTCTGAGGACGAGTCGGGCAGCAGAGTTTTGTATGCGATGAAGGGACTGAATGGATGAAGCAGGCAAACCAGAGAACAGAGAGTTACAGTGGTCAAGGCGAGAGAGAATGAGAGAAACGACAAGTGTAGATGTTGCGTCAATGGACAGATGTTACCGGATGGAACTGATGCGCCGCAATAGGACAGAAAAAAGACATTTGGGCCGAGGCTGTGGAATCTGGGGCAAGACAAAACGTGCAACATCATTTATGTAGGTTAACTGTCACAACAGCAACGCATAGCTACACGCGGTAGCGCGCGCGCGCTCGCGTTCACACACACACACACACACACACACACACACACACACACACACACACACACACACACACACACACACACACACACACACGATGTAATAGTCTTCGGCTGCTGTATCTTCATGTGCACACTCTTAAGTGCTTCGTGAACTCGGTCACATGCAGAACAGGTCGGAACATTTATCTTCCTCAGGCAAGATAGTGGCAGACGTTCTCAGGCTGTGTCTTGCCCTCCGTTTTTCCAGAGTTGTTACTTTTTCCTCATCTCCTCATGTGCACCTATTCAGAGTTCAGCAACACACACACACACACATGCACACACGCACGCACGCACGTACGCATGCATGCACGCGCGCGCGCACACACACACACACACACACAAATCAAATTAAATCAAATCATGTTGTTTATAGCCTAGTCGACCATTAAGGCCATATCAGGGCTCTCTCTCTCTCTCTCTCTCTCTCTCTCTCTCTCTCTCACACACACACACACACACACACACACACACACACACACACACGGCCATACATCATAACGTTTGTCTGTCAATTAATCAGTCATATCGGTTATAACGAATGGTCGTCTCGTTTTAACCCCTACTTGCTGTTTTTACGGACTCAGATAATCTCGCTGTCCCCGATCTTCATTTGAAAATGATAAACAATCATTGTAAAGACTAAACTTAATGGTGGAAGAGTTATTCATCTGCACTGATTTTTCCTCTGTTATCATGAGATATATTTCCCCGACGGATGAACATGTCTGTAAACAAGTTTGTTGAAACTCGAAAAAGAACTCTCCGCCAATAATACAAAGGAACAGAACAGGTTCGGAAGAGTTCGTCCAGCATACGTGAATTCCTGAACATCCTACACATCACGGTTCTGCCTCTGATGCTGTTTGCTAATCTTTACTTTGTTTCCAGAGCCGGGACCTCAGAACCGGCGATTCTCTCTGCCACAGACTTTGATAAGATTGTGTGTGTGTGTGTGTGTGTGTGTGTGTGTGTGTGTGTGTGTGTGGGTCTGAGTGTTCATGCACTCAATGGTTTTGCTGGTGTTCTCTGCGGGATTGTCAACATGGCGGCTATCAGAGACGGTGGCTCGCTGAAAAACTGTGGTCTGCATACAAAACTTGTTTACAGCTCAGTGGGCTGTAATAATAATAAATAATAATAATCATAATAATGGATACTTATATAGCACACTATCCAGAAATCTGCTCTAGGTGCTTTACAAAAACGCTTTTGTTAACATAAAACATTATATCTATGTTACATACACGCACCAAAATGTGACCACACACACACACACACACACACACACACACACACACACACACACACACACACACTGCATACATACATTTTAACATACATGTGTATCTAACAGCTTCCCGAACACATACGCACACATAGGCAGGCACAAACTTACATAAACACACGCACACACAATACACATTCATATACATGCATGTAGTTATGTACACATACATATGTATACACACATAGTCAAGCACACCTACATTGCATACATTGCATGTATGACGCAGCATGAGCGTCGGTGGGTTAGTTAAGTGTTACAGAATACTCACACTCTGAACATTTTATTTGTCATAAACGTCGAACAAATTCATTTGACACAAGTAAACA
>NC_134894.1:45987221-45989721 GCF_041734735.1 Babylonia areolata | reverse complement strand
ACCCCATCCACCACCTCCCTGATGTCGATGATGATGTCAACGACAACAACAGCAACGACAACAACAACCATGGGCCCAGTGGCCCAGCCCTCGGGTATCCGCCCGGCCCCTCCGGACTACCTGGCCGACACGCAGTTCGTGTGTGACCAGGTGCTGATCCCGCTGGTGGTCAGCTTCGGCATCGTGGGAAACCTGCTGAGTCTGGTGGTGCTGACCCGCAAGGAGATGGCGTCGCCCACCAACTGCTTCCTGACCGCCCTGGCCATCTCCGACATCTCGCTGCTGCTGCTGCAGCTGCCCACCTTCTTCCGCTACAACCGGCGAGTGGCCGCCTCGGACAGCTACCGTCGGTTCGTGCGTTACTACACCGTCATCCTGTGAGTTGTCGTTCTGTGGGAGGGGGGTGGGGGGGTGTGGGTGTGGGTGTGGGTGTTACAGGCAGGGGTGTTACGGGGTGGGTGGGGGGTGGGGGTGTGGTGGGGAGGGGTTGGGTGATTGGGGTCAGAAGAAGTTGCTTTTTTCGGGGGGGGGGGGGGGGGGGGGTGTTGAAGGAGAAGCGGAATGAACGAATTCCAATAAAGGCCAAAGCCCGTTAATGAATGGGCGTCACGCAATATAAAATAGGGATCATAGCAGTCATACATACACTACAGCAATATTTTGAACATAATGACAGGAAACTGCACCCCCCCCCCCGGCCTCTCCCCCCCAAAAAAAACAACAAAAAAACCAAAACCAAAAACAAAACAAAAAAAACAAAAAAAAACATCCTACGATATTATGGCATCGAACTTTTGCAAAGATTTGTTGGTATAAATGGATGGAGAGAGAAAAAAAGAGCGGGTAAGAGGAAGGAATGAAGGATGAGGAGGAAGGAAGCGGTATGGGGGAGAACTTTTGAGGGGAGGGGGGGCGCGGGGGAAGGTGAGCAGACGATATCGTACAAATATCATATGTCCAATGCTAGTTTTTCATTCACGTCGGGGATAGCTCATACCACCGTAACCCTTTGCGAAAGTGAGAAAGAAGGGTTTTGAAGGGGGGGGGGGGGGGGGTACAAAAAAAAGAAAAAAGAAAAAGAAAAATAAACGAGCTTTTGTTTGGGGCACCGGACCAACATCTCATGTCACGTTTCCAATATTGGGTGGGATGTGGTGTTTATTATTTCGCTTTGTGGTGTGGGGGCGGGGGGGGGGGGGGGGGGGGGGGGGGGGGTTGGAAGGGGGGGAGAGGTTATAGATGTGGGTGTGGGTGTTGGAATTATTCTCTCCTTTTTTGTGACCTCAGTTGCATGCAGGTTATGGAACACCGCAATTTCTGTTTCTTTTGATTGATCGATTTTTGTTTATTTGTTTATTTATTTAGTGTTTGTGTGTGTTCTGGATTTTTTTTTTTTTTTTTGGTGGGGGGGGGGGGGGGTTGTTGTGGGGAGGGGGCTTTTAAAAAAATTCTTTTGTATGCCCTTACCATCAGTCCTTCTGAAATGAACAAAAGAACATTTTTGAAAGGACTAGTCAGTACATCAACCAATGTTATTTTCACATCTGACCAATCTTAATTTTTTGCGTGTGTGTTCCCAAGCCCATACCATCACTTGCATTTGTATTTGTATTTGTATTTCTTTTTATCACAACAGATTTCTCTGTGTGAAATTCGGGCTGCTCTCCCCAGGGAGAGCGCGTCGCTATACTACAGCGCCACCCTTTTTTCTTTTCTTTTTTTTTTTCCTGCGTGCAGTTTTATTTGTTTTTTCTATCGAAGTGGATTTTTCTACAGAATTTTGCCAGAACAACCCTTTTGTTGCCGTGGTTTCTTTTACGTGCGCTGAGCGCATGCTGCACACGGGACCTCGGTTTATTGTCTCATCCGAACGACTAGCGTCCATACCATCTCTCAAAGTCTAGTGGAGGGGGAGAAAATATCGGCGGCTGAACCGTGATTCGAACCAGCGCGCTCAAATTCTCTCGCTTCCTAGGCGGACGCGTTACCTCTAGGCCATCACTCCACTTTTACGCTTTAGTAACTGTGAATAAAGAGTTTGTCGGGGCGTGACGACGGGTCTGCTTCTCTTTATCCCATTTCTGATATAATTTTTTTTTAATCAGTAAACCTCTACGTACCTTGAAGTAGGTTGAAGAATTGACATTATCATTATCATCATCACACGAATGACGATGACACCGGTGATGACGACTGACGATAATGATGACAGATAAATGAATTTAATTTCACCAATCATAAACGTTTTTATCAAGTGAATAAGGAAATGGAACAGATAAAAATCAAATGAATTACAGATATATGAAAAAAAAAAGATCAAGTCCATGAATCAACAGATGAGTGAATGAATGAATGAATAAATGAACAAATAAATAATCGACATCTTCCCGTAACTATCCATTTTGCGACAGAAACAAATACTACCAAGCGTACATTTCAAAGATTAAATCAACAAAAACATGCAGTCCTAACAAAACCACGTCATATACAAAGTCACAGG
>NC_134894.1:45977221-45979721 GCF_041734735.1 Babylonia areolata | reverse complement strand
TGATGGGTTTTGATGTTCAGGCATAAATGATTATTTCATGATCTATAGGTTCTTTAGTATGTGTTTGTATTGATATGATGTGTGTCGATGTTACATGCGTAAATATTTATTATATGATTTATATGTACTTTGTTTTCTTTCTGTTCCATTTTATCTGTTTTGCACCATTTTGTTCTGACTAGTACCTGATACGTCACTAGAGCTTTACAGCTAATGACATTAAACAGTTCAGTGTTCAGTGTCCACCCTCTCTCTCTCTCTCTCTCTCTCTCTCTCTCTCTCTCTCTCTCTCTCTCTCTCTCAGAAGACAGTTTTTGTCGTATGTAAAATTAAAAATAAAGATAAAATTAAAATTAAAATAATCCCCACCCAGACATCAACCGCTTTTATAGTCAGAGACATTACGGATTTTTTTGTTTGTTTGTTTGTTTGTTTGATTTTTTTGTTTTGTTTTCTTTGAAGCCCTTTTCCTCATTCACATTACTGCTTGACGGTTTTTCTCGGTGTTTGCAAGTTTGTGTATTGACTTACCTCTTCTTGCAGCTTTTGTGTTTGACCACCCATCTAATGTAGGACCTAGTTTAACCCTTTCACCGCCAGTCGATTTAGAGTACAAAATTCCCTTGTGGTATAAACACAGAAAAGACAGTGGCTAAGAATAGCTGGGGATATGGCCTATCCCACCACCGAACATTAAGAGCAGTAGGTTCATGGATAACAGATCAATGAATGGTCACCTTTCAGTGACATGGGTCCTCTACCACGCCTGTGCATAAATGCGAGCTTGGCGGTAAAAGGGTTAAAGCCGCAAAAGTCAAGCATGAAATCTCGTCTCTCAGCACGGGAACCTAGTTATCTGTAATGACAATCACACAAGATGCGGACGTTTTGGAAGATTTTCATTGCACTTCTTCTTCTTCTTCTTCTGCGTTCACTCGTATGCACACGAGTGGGCTTTTACGTGTATGACCGTTTTTACCCCGCCATGTAGGCAGCCATACTCCGTTTTCGGGGGTGTGCATGCTGGGTATGTTTTTGTTTCCATAAGCCACCGAACGCTGACATGGGTTACAGGATCTTTAACGTGCGTATTTGATCTTCTGCTTGCATATACGCACGAAGGGGGTTCAGGCACTAGCAGGTCTGCACATATGTTGACCTGGGAGATCGTAAAAATCTCTACCCTTTACCCACCAGGCGCCGTCACCGTGATTCGAACCCGGGACCCTCAGATTGACAGTCCAACGCTTTAACCACTCGGCTATTGCGCCCGTCTTTCATTGCACTAGGAATGGTCGTTTTCTCTGGCGGCAAACTTGAAAACAGTGAAATGAGGGTATTTCGAGAGAAAAATAAAATGACACTGACACAATATATTCCAACGCATATGATAACAACTTGACAAGAGCAAATGAAAAAGTGCGTGTCGGATATCACAAACGTCAGTTTGCCAAATGTTGGCCCAATTCCGCACAATCTGACATGGAGAGAGAGAGAGAGAGAGAGAGAGAGAGAGAGAGAGAGAGAGAGAGAAGACAAGATAAGATAAGACAAGACAAGACAAAAATCTTCATTAATGAGGGTTGAACATGAGCCAACGCGTGTAATACATATATATATATATATACATATATATTTGCATGCTGCCCTCTCCCACTCGGGGTCGAAGAAGAAAAGGGGGAACAAACAAGAGGAAAATGAGGGAAATAATTCATATATAAAAGCTATGCATATAAACGTCAACGCGAAGATATCGATGTTAGAGAGACACAGACAAACAAAGTCACAGTCAGGGAGACAGAATTATTGTCATTTTTGAAGATGAGTTGAGGGAAATATTCCTGGAGTAATTAAACGGGGGGGGGGGGGGGGGGGGGGGAATACTTCCACAAAGCACACTGTGACAAACAAAGCGAACCGCTCCATAAACAGAGATAATTGTAAACGAAAGAAAACACACACACACACACACACACACACACACACACACACACACAAATGAGCATCACAGCAAATGTTCGCCTGTTACTGGTGCTCAGTGACCGTGTGCATGTTGCTGCCTGTGTGTCCCAGGTACGTGATGACCAACGTGTTCCTGACCTGCACGTGCTGGCTGACTGTGGCCGTGACAGTGGAGCGCTTCCTGTCGCTACGTTTCATGATGCACCCGCGCCTCATCTGCTCCATGCCGCGCGCCAAGCGAGCCATCCTGGCCATCTTCTTCGCCTCCTTCCTCTTCCACTTCTCCAAGTTCTTCGAGTACGTGCCCAACCCGGACCTCAGGAGTCCCCAGTCCCTGCTGCCCACCGAGCTGAGCCTGAACAAGGCCTACGACACGGCCATGCACATCTCCAACATCACCCTGGCCGCCCTGCTGCCCATCGTGGCCCTCATCATCTTCAACAGCTTCCTCATCTACTTCCTGGCCACGCACCGCCGCCGCATGCTCAAGTACAGGTCCAAGAGCTGCACGAGCGGGGCTTCGGGGTCAGGAGCCTCT
>NC_134894.1:45922221-45974721 GCF_041734735.1 Babylonia areolata | reverse complement strand
ACAACCACACACACACACACACACACACACACGCACGCACGCACGCACGCACGCACGCACGCACAAACTCAGAGAGCGCGCGTAGCAAAAACCAGTTGAAAACACATACCCCCTTCCTCCACACCGTACGCACACCCACGTTCCCCGGCGTACCCCCCCCCCCCCCCACCCCCCCGTCCCCACCCCCCACCCCATACACACACTTCCTGCTGACACCTGCTTCAAATATCGTTCAACATACATTTTTAAAGGAAAAGGTGTTGCCTCAGGGGACCAAACTCTGTCAAAAGATTTCTTGCAGTCTCTAAGTCCCTTCACATAAGCAGTGTCTATCTTCTCCTCCGTCTTCTTCGTTCGTGGGCTGCAACTCCCACGTTCAATCCTAGTATGTACACAAGTGGGCTTTAAGTGCATGACCGTTTTTACCCCGCCATGTAGGCAGCCATACTCCGTTTTCGGGGATGTGCATGCTGGATGTGTTCTTGTTTCCATAACCCACCGAACGCTGACATGGATTACAGGATCTTTAACGTGCGTATTATTTTGATCTTCTGCTTGCGTGTACTCACGAAGGGGGTTCAGGCCACTGTTCTAAATATTAGAAATTAGATCAGTGGGTTCAGACACAGGCAGGTCTGCACATAATTATGTTGACCTGCGAGATCGGAAAAATCTCCACCCTTTACACACCAGGCGCAGTCACGGTTACCGAGATTCGAACCCGGAACCCTTAGACTGAAAGTCCAACGCTTTGAACCACTCGGCCCCGGCAGCTATTGCGCCCGTCGCAGTATCAATCGTTTTCCGGAGGAGGAGACGATGAAGGCAAGGAAGACGAATAAGACAACACTAATACGAAGAAATAAAAAAAAAGAAAAGAAGAAGATGATGATGAAAAAGGAAGAAGAAGAAGAGGAGGAGGAGGATGAATGATATACACATGTGTGCGTGCGCGTTTCTCCTGGTGATTGAATGACACAGGAAATAAATCAGTGATGAGCGCCTAAAGGCAGCCGTCAGTCGGCTCTACCCAGGCAGGCAGCCTGTTGTGCAAATTGACCCCGTGTTTGTGAAGTGGTTCGAGCTTGGTCTCTCAGTCTGACAGGAGATAGGTGCTATACAGCCTAAGTATCAAGAAGAAAAAGAAGAACTAGAAAACAACAACAACATTAAAAGCAAGAACGAAAACAAAAATAAGACAAGGTCAGGAAGAACAAAAACCACACACACACACACACACACACACACACCGGCACACACACACACACACACACACACACACACACACACACACACACACTGACACACACAAAACCGTGACGCAGGCACGCACACACACACACACACACACACACACACACACACACACACACACACACACACACACGGAAGGTCTCTACTGGTAGACTTCCCCTCCCACCCCACCCTATATCTCCATCCATTCGGTGCAGCCGTCTTATTGCAATCTACTCAAGTGTTCCTTGATGTCGCTATAGTCGCCCAAACAACAACAGGATGCTCGGCTCCACGGCTTCCCTTCCAATCCAGGCTGAAAGCAGACCGAGCTAAAAGTGCTGCTGCTTTTAGCACACGCACACAGGCACAGACACAGACACAGACACAGACACACACACACACACACACACACACACACACACACACACACACACACACATACACACAAATAGATTGCTACACAACTGTGAAAAAAATGAGATCATACCAGTAAACCAAGCAGGATATAGAAAAAGAAGATCTGCAATGAAAATTGAGCACTTGATTGAATTATCTACTCAGGTGAAGCAACAATTTGCTCGTAGAAAAAGTGTTCTTTCAACATTCTTTGATGTTAAAAAGGCATATGACCAGGTATGGCATAAACAGTTACTTTTAAAGCTGAGGCCTAATTGGAAATATGTACAAATATGTTAAGTGCTATTTATGAAACAACTATGCAAGCTAGAATAGGAACAGCATACTCGACGCCTAGAACTCTAGACATGGGAATTCCACAAGGAGCAATCATAGCACCCATCCTTTTTAATATCCTTATACAGGGTCTTCCTAAAGCAATGTAAAAAAAATATGACCTTGGTTCAGTATGCTGATGATATCTGCATGTGGATGTACGTCACCTTAATTAAAGAAGTCAACGCCACAAAGAACACAAGATTACATTAGGAAATTATATCAGACCGATCTTAACAGCCTCGGCCGATACATGTTTGAAAATGGATTATCATTGCCCACTGATAAAATCCCGCAAGCAAGCCAGCTAAGTTACCAACTTCCAAACTATTTGGAAAACCTTTAGAATACAAGCAATATGTCGAATTTTTGGGAGTTTTTCTTACAACAAAACTGACGTGGAATGTTCATTTCGACTGTATACTAACAAAAGTAAGAATAAGTATAAATCTCTTAAAGATCATTAGTAAACAGCCTTGAGGGATGGACTGTAAAAACTTTAATTCACCTGTCTACAGCACTCATGAGATCAAAATTTACATCTGGTCAAGAAGTGTATCAGTTTTAGTGCCTCGAAATATTTACTCAGAAAGTTACAAAGTTTAGATTGTGAAGCATATAAACTTGCACTAGGAGTCCCTAGTCATGCATCAAATTTGGAAACATACAGAGAATCTGGAATTCTATCACTTGACGAATACCGAGAACTTATGACATCAAAGTTTATATATAAGAGCGAGAGCAAGTGATAACTGCAATGGAGAGGAGTTGAAAATTAGATCAGATACAGACTTTCCGAAAAGGGCCAACTCTATATCATCTGAAATGACAATAGCAACATATACTTCTGACTTGATCGAAAGTTCAGGAATAGATATAAAAAATGCGGCAGCCGCACATACTTCCACACCTATACTATTATGGGAGACACAGAGACCAGCTTTTGATATAAACTATTGTGATCAGAAGAAGGATGAAAATATTGATATCATGAAAGTGAATGCAAACGAAAAGTACCAAAACCATCTCCAGGTGTTTACAGATGGTTCTGCACTTGAAAATGAAAACACGAATGCAGCTTTTGTAATTCCAGCACTTAGAATTGAAAGATAATTTTTATCTTGGAAGTGAGCTATCTATATTTACAGATGAACTAGTGGCTATAATGTTTGCATTGCAATATCTGATAAATCTCCCAATAACTGTATTCAGGATCGTTTTATTGGTTGACTCAAAGTCAGTCGTACATGCATTAAAATTGTTTGATATAAAAACTCGACCAGATCTTATTTTTGAAAATATGTTGTTCATTGCACATTCTATCAGACAAAGCACAACCACTGAATTTTGCTGGGTACCCTCTCATTATTGGTAAAAAAAAGGAAATGAAATGGCCGGCAGAGCAGCAAAAAAAGGGTGCACAAAGAATAGAGAATATTTTTGAAATAGTTACCAAACAATTAGTTTCAGAATGTTGCAGACTTCTCGAGTCTTCAATATGGAGCAGATGTCAAGCTAGTGCTGATGACAGGATTACATACCCAAAGGAAAGGGGATTTACAACTGAAATTACACGACACAAATTGATGGATTTCCCATTGTTCTATCATAAACTGGTAACATGTCTGGTGTCTCGAATAAGTCCATACGCTTTCAAGACAAAGTTTAGCAAAAACGTTTATTGTGTCTGTGGTATTTCAGTGTCAAACGATTGCCAGGTTACTTCCAAAGTCATGTAAAGTTAGAACATTTTCAGAACAAAACATAAAAGAAATAATGTCCAACCAATTACTGTCAACTGAAATTGCCGAATCCCTGTTACATAGTCCAGTAGGAGTGTTTCTGTGATGCGATCTTCCGATATTGAATTTCATTTATTTTTTTCCCTTTCATATTGGTGTTTATGTTGTTAATTGCCGTTACACAGATATTTGCGAATTGTTGATTCCATTGTTCTAGTTTATCCCTGTTTATTCTTTTTTCTTTTTTGTTCTTTTTTTTTTTTTTTTTTTTTTTGTCTTTGTATCCCCTTTAACCACCATCTCCAACCCCAAATCACACAGACACAGACACACACAGACACACAGACAGGGACACACACACAGACACACACACACCGGGCACACACACACACACACACACACACACACACACACTCGCATGACACGTCTAATATCACTCAAAGTGAAAAGACGTAAAAATTAAAGAAAGAACACACACACACACACACACACACAGGCAACGCTTGTGTAATACAAAACTGGGCTGCAGGTCTGGCCCGGGGGCTGGCTATAGAATCACTCCTTCACCAACACCGTTGCCAGACCAGTGAAGGGAGAAGAAATCCAGGAAGGAATGGGGTTGAGGGGAGGGCTGCCCGGGCCGGATTGGGGTGTGTGTGTGTGTGTGTGTGTGTGTGTGTGTGTTTCAGTGGTGATTGAAGGGGCGGGGTCGTCAATAATGACGGTTTACTGGGCGAGAGCAAAAAAGACCGACACAAAATGTATCTCAGTTTTGTTTCCGCTCTTACACACACACACACACACTCTCTCTCTCTCTCTCTCTCTCTCTCTCTCTCTCTCTCTGCCAGCCTGGTGTGTTCAATTAGATAAAAGGAAGCAACTTTATGAATTTATATCAATTCCAATAGCCCCGTCAGTCAGCAGTGACTTAAACCCTCTTGCTACAGTCCTGCCGGGTACTTGCAAAGGACACACACACACACACACACACACACACACACACACACACACACACACAGAGAGAGAGAGAGAGAGAGAGAGAGGGAGAGAGAGAGCTTTCATTCTAATACACAATGTATCGCATTTTAAAACATTTCCAACAAATTACTGTCAATGTTGGAGGATTTGATTTGAGTATGCCTGTCAACAGTTGACATCTTCACTTTTGGCAAAGGTGAAATCGACAGGTCTTGAAATTTTCAAAGTCTACCTCAATCAATCTTAATAACATCTTCTGATGCGCTCGAGGTCTGTATAACTTCCTCGCACAACCATTTCTTGTGCCCAGACTTTTCCAAGGAAAAAAAATCACCATGCAGACACTTGTTCTGTTCTTTTCCTCTTCTTCTGATATTGCAGAAAAATGTCTAACTTCACAAACAAAAACAAAGTTAAAAAGCATAATTTTTCAATAACTTGCAGCAACTGCTGATGAGGATGAAATATATTAACTTTTAACATTGTAGCACAGCCAAGTGAGTTTGTTTGTTTGAGGATATTTACAGTTATTTGGTGTAATTTCTGGCAAAAAGAAAGGACTGACGAACGAAATGTAAACCACACAGCTAATGATGACGTTATTTTAATCTCTAGTCAGAATCCATTGATTTATTTTTTGATTGTTTAACAGTGTATTATGTATTGTAATATCTTATAAGTCTATCTTTAAAATTTAACGTTTAGATTTTGCATTTATATTTCAAAACATATCTCACTATGATGCAAACTAACAAGTGTCACTTTTTGTTCACTTTCCAGTGACACCATAAACACTCACACACACACACACACTTTCACACAACATGGAGACAGTTGTCAAGATTGCCATTGCACAATCACATTTCTAAGATCTATTTTTAAGCATATACTGTTAACTTGAAAATGAGCAAGAGGTTGACTTGTGCTTCTGTACAACCGACACATAACTTTGTGATACAAGAGGGAAGAAAATGGAGAGAGCGAGCCAAAGTAAAACTTCTAAGTCTGGGTCCAGAAGAAGAGGCGGAAAGTCCGCACAGAGTAACCGAACGAGAAATAACCCGGTCTTCACCGACTCCGAAAGTCCATCCTGTGGAGTTCTGGAACTTCCCGACGACGTATGGTTTGTCATCTTTCGGTACCTGAGTCCTGGCACTCTGTGCAAGCTATGTCGAGTGAGCAAACGTTTCAGACAGCTGGCTTCAGCAGACTGTGTTTGGCTACCATACGAGAAGGACCGCATTTTCATTCGGCCAGCAGACAGTCGGTAGGCAAACTGAGCTCAGTGTTCAAGATCCACTAGTTTAAGATCCTAGTGGTTGTTCGTAATATACATAAAATGCATTTAATTAGGCTAAGCTATGAACATGTGCTACAACCCTTATAAGTTAAAACACTGGAAGAAGGGAAATAACCTAGAAATTAACAAATAATGAGGCCAGGAGGTGAAATGATTAACAGATAGTAAAGAGTGGTAACTCTCTCCATTACACAAGGTACACAACTTCCAAGTTCAGCTAGCACACAGGTAAATAAAAGGTACATTGGAAGAAACCCAGACACTTCCTCTGTGTGCTAGCTGAATCCGTAGCGTAAGCATCACTGACTTGAAGTTGTGTACCTTGTGTAATGGAGAGAGTTACCACTCTACTGTTTGAAATAACCTAGCATTTTCTTTTATTTATTTGTCAGTCATTTTAAATGTGAATATCATATGCAGGTCTACATGTAAATATATCAAGTGGAGTTATGTGAACCAGACTCAAGTTCTTATTGTATTGTGTGAGTTTTGATGATGAAGAATCCAAGAAAAATAGGGAAGTTGTCATATTGAAATGGTAGCAAACAATATCAGTGACAGAATTTTATGTATGCAAACCAGTGGGATGTAAAATGGTGGCATAGTATCGGCAGTATCCATACTTGTTCCCACCATAACCATTCCACAGTGTGACTGACGAAATGAACGTCAGCGTCTTGTTGTGAACACTACTTATTCTGTCTTCAGGAGAACAATTGTTGATATTGTCAGAGTATCAATGAACACAGTTGTGGTTAAACCCATCAAGTGTCTTTCCTCAGATCTGACCTGCAGTTTATGCAATTTTCATTCATTGCCCCACCCCCAACCCCTGCGCACCACTCGCAGACCCAAACCCCCTCCCCCGAACACACACTCTGAGTGACAGTCACGTATGTAAACACAGGTACACACACACACACACACACACACACACACACACACATATTTTCTCACTCGGCATTGAGGAAAAGATCAATTATCAAGATTCTAGCCAAATTCTACTCCTGTGACTATATTATTACTAAATTATACTTTTTAAGTCTGCTCATAATTGACTGTTGATTATTTGTTATTTCTATTATTTTAAAGTTTATATACACTTTATTGTAGGCAACCATACTCCGTTTTCGGGGGTTTCTAATGATTCATTTGTTTCCAAGTTATTTTTCTTTCAGTTCATTCAACATTGCCTTTGACCATTGCCATTTAATGGGAAACAACTGGGTGTTTTGTTTTCAGACCCAGGTGACTGACAGACGAGACTTATTTGATGATATGGATAAAATGATTGGTCAGTTGTTAACTTGTTTTGTTGATGATCTGAAAATGCATAATCTGTATTTCAGACCCAGCAGGGACTTAGGCTCTATAAAAGAGCGATACCGAGTGTCTTTGAACTGGGAAAATGGTCATCGTCGTGAATATTGGATGCTCAGATACAATCACAGGTATGGTGGCTTTGAATAATTTTTACTGTGTGATATTGACTATTTCTTATGACTATTACTAGTGAATATCATTGCACAGTGTCATCACCTTCTGTTCATTGCTGATTGTTCTTTTGTCTTTACATTTATACAAAATTGAAAGAAACTCCCATACTCAGTCATATTTGCTGACTGATCTCGGCTTACAAACCTGTTTTTATAAAGTTTTATTGCACATACCATCCTCTCCCTCCTCCTCCTATCTATATTTTTACCCACATACACAAAGTGACCTGTGAAATTTTGCAGTGAACTACAGTGAAGTGATAGGTATGCAAAATAAATTATACTTGATTTGATCTCCCCAAGTTTAGTCTTGACACAGTAACAGTAACCCTTGATAGTCTTTTTTTTTTTTCTTTTTTTTTTACAGTGAATTACAGACTATAATTTGTAACTTGATGTGCTGATTCCTTTTTTTGTTTTTTCAGTCCATGAATTAATATGTGTGGTTTCTTTGTGCTTTATTTTTCAAAGTGAAGCGCTGGAAGTTAGAAAGAAATGTTGCCTTTCAGTTAGCTTCAGGAGCATATATAAATTATTTTTATTCATACTATTCATAGTTGTTGTTTTTTTTCCATGTGATAAATCAATACAAAAGGATGCAGCTTAACAAAAACATACACATGATACACTTCAGAGTTTCATCACCCATGAATCACAGCAATAGGACTTCTTAGCAAACTCAGAATTGAAACTTGTCACCAACTATGTAAATATTAATCTAGAGTCTGAGTAAAATAGTGGAAAACATGAGAAGCAAGGCCTTCAAGGCTCACTTGTGATACACTTAAAAAAGATAGACAAATTGATAAATTTAAATCGTTAAAAATGTGTTCTGTATTTATTATTACAAAGCTTCAGGTTAAAAATTAAAAAAATTGACGTGAGAGCAGATTCGAACCCAGCATGTTTGGGTGGAAAGAAATTGTCTTAGTCACAGCACTGTTGTGGATATGATCTACCAGTGACGTTAAAAAATTAACATTTAACTTTTAAGCATGCTTTTTTTAAGCAAAATAAATCGATTTCAGCTTTTTTTAAAGTTTGATATATCAATTGCGGTATTCAAAGTGATAACGCTACGGATCTACCAGTGACTTTCAAGAATTGACATTTAAGCTTTTTTTTTTTTTTTTTTAAGCGTGAAAAATCGATTGCAGTATTCGAAGTGCTTAAATCATGTTATTTTGGTATATTTCAGGCATTTGTGAATTCTTTAAAGTCCGTGGTAGAGGAGACATTGCCATCGCCTCAAGCACACTGCAACATTTAGCTGTTTTTCTGGATCCAGATAGATGTTTGACAAGTTTAGTTACACTCGCCAGGAAACTACAACATGGTCAATTCAATTTCTCTTTCATGTTCATTCTAGTTAATTCAGTATCCACTTTAAAATATTCATATGCATTAAAGTTTAAACACGTCCATGATGTAGTTTGTGTCACTGCATGTGTTCTGTCAAGAATTTGTATTTCTGTTCTTTTAATTGTGAACAAGAAAAACAAGATCTGCACAGACCTGCCTAGACAAGGCTGACCAAAACTCAGTGAAATGGTCTATTCAGTTTTTCTTTTATACAAGTTCATTCTAGTAAATTCAGTGTCCACATTAGAATATTCATATGCAGTGAACATGTCGATGGTGTCACTATGTGTTCTGTCCAGAATTAGTATTTCTTTCCTTTCAATTGCGAACAAGAAAAACAAGGTCTTGCAGTCTTCTTACGAAGCATAGCCTACCTTCTGGAAACTGGGAAGCGGTAAAATGGTGTTTTCGAAATTCAGAAATAGCCTCAGCGAAATCAGTTGTTAATGATCTAGAAACACGGCTTAATTCAGGAGACTTACAACCTATTATTGTTATGACTGTGAAGATTTTTTCCTACTATTTTTAAGCCAATATGGTATTGACAGACAAAGTATTTCCAGAGAAAATGGCAATGTTAAAGTTTACCATGGATACACAGACATACACACACACGCACACGCACACAACTGAACACCGGGTTATAACATAGACTCACTTTGTTTACGCAAGTGAGTCAAAGATTATATAAAGTAGTATATTTAAAGGCTGTAACATAGTGCTGAGGTGAAGAAAGATGGAGCAGAAGCTCGAGGCATGGTGATGGTTGCAGTCCAGTTCAGGGAGCATTACTAACTTACTTAGTCACTACTTAGTGTCTATGTGTTGACAAATGCTGAAAAGAGCAAGATGTATTGAATATGTTTGATACTGAATTAAATAGCAACGACAAAGAATTCAAGCAGAAATAGATGGAATATTTTGTTACATATCCAGCATGATATGTTTCTCATGAATAATAACATATATCACATTACTTCTTGTTGATCAACTGCTTCTGTCTGTCTGTCACTCTCTCCCTCTCCCTCCCTCTCTCTCTCTTGCTCTCTTCTTTTTGGTGTGTGCTGGTGTAAAAATGTATTATTATATAATACAGGCAGACTGTGTTTTATTTTTGTTGATTGTTGTGCAGAATGTTGCCATGGCTGCAGAAAAATGAGGACAGTCTACTGGTGTCCAGGGGCAATGTCATCCATCAGTTCACAATCCAGAATAATGGACGTCTGCGAGACAGACCCAGAGCAGATCTGCGAGGCATGCCTACTGATGTGACTCGATTTGTCATCCACAATGACATTGTTGTCAGTGGCAGCAGGTTGGTTGCTTAGTCTTTTCCTTTATTTTCTCTTTGTCCAGTTCATTTTTTTCAAGACCAGCGTTCTTTCTGCATGGTGTTTCAGTTTTAGTCCCTGTTTCTTTGTACAGCTAAAAGACCAGTGTTCTTTCTGTGTGGTCTTTCACATAATCTCTCTCAGTCTCTTTAAGTCCACTATTGTATGGCAAAGTTGATATTTTTGTGGACATGATAATCAGTGAATCTCTTGACCAGAAGTATATATATATATATTTTTTTTCTCTCTCTCTCTTTTTTTGTAGATCATAAAATTGGATGTTATTTATGTTCACAGATTTGTGAATATATATATATATATATATATATATATATATACACATATATGTTTTAAATAATGAATTAATGATTATAAGACAGACTGCTGTGCACCGACATGACTTTAAGTTAACACAAAATTTGATACTGGTTGATGTGGATCAAACAGTAAAGATGATTCAATGATTAATTTAATTATTCTCCTTGGAAAAAGATTTATTTACAAGTATAAGTTTGATAAGTGCTTGCTAATCATCCAGTCTTTTGAAAATTGTCTTAAAGTAGTAAGACATAGTATAGAGTATTAAACTATTAATATTATGATGGGAAAGTAAACTGCACACTACATGAATTTAGAACAAAGTGGTTGCCATATCTGTATGATAAAACATAAAATACAGGTCTAAGATTGTCAGAGAAATACACCCTTGTCACAGAAAGCTACACATCTTATGTTATTTGTTCTGTTAAATAATTTAGTTATTTGCTGTCAATGTCTGCCATTTCAGTTGAAACAATTGTGTACATTCGTAGTTGTAGTGATACTTATTGTAGGGCATATATTCCATTTTTGTAGATCATACATAATTCTTTTATTAATGTACTCTTTATCCAACAGAAGAGGTGGTGTTAGTATCTTCTCTGTGAAATTTACTATCTGCTCTATTGCTTTTTTGTTTGTTTTTTGTTGTTGTTTTTTCTGTGTGTGTACAACATATGTATGTATAATCTACATGTATTATGTATAAAAGAAAACAAAAACTCTTAAGAAAATTAAGATTGAAAATGAATGAAAAAATAAGACTACTAAAGTGTCATATGAATATGAACATGTTTTATTTGTCTTCCACTTGCTCCAGTGAGGAGACTGTATGTAAGTTATGTTCATAACATAGTATGATAGTATGTAAGTGACAAAGCATCAACATTAATACCTCGAAAGTTTGTTGTTCTTTTTAAAGAAAATAAATTATATCGAGACTTACTGAAGTGTACTGAATAAAATGAACAATTAAAGATTTGTGATGCAGCATGCGAAAATCCAGCTATAGTCAGAATTTATCATTTTGGACATTAAATTTTATGTACTTTCAGAAAGTTCAGAAATCACAGACAGAATTGATCTATCTGTCATAGTTTTTTTGTATATTTTTTACAAACTTGGGGTGCCTGAAAAGAACAAATGGAGAAATCTGCTCATGAAAAAAACAAACATTTGCCAGTTTGTAACTTTAGAACAAGAATTATCTTGAACATGTATTTGGTGTCAGAAGATTTAACTATGAATTTTTGTATGAAAAAAACACGGGAAAATTCATATTTTCTCTCTGTGCTGAAACGAAGTCAAGAATGGTAAGTGGAATAGTGATGTCATGCCACAAGAGAGCAGAATCAACAGCAACAGTGATTGTTCAAATAGGAGACAACGACCACATTTGTTTGAACAAAAAATATTCCTTGCAACACTGATGAATCATTTGAACTTCTTCTTTGGATCCTATGTCAAAATAGTGTCAACTAACTGCAGTCATTAATTATTTGAACGTTTTGGTTGGGTTACTGGCCGCAGTCTTTGCCTGGCTCCTCTCCTCGCTCGCTCAACAAAATGTCGGACTGACTCCGTGCTCAAGACATGCGCTCGTGGCGAACTAAATCAACCAAGATTACTTTCTTCAGCTAATGCTCAGAAAGAATTGGAGCATAAATTCGAAGGAGAAGACAGTGGTGAACATTTATAGGACGATTTGATAGAAAATAAAGGGAGCAATCAAGAGAGTGGCCAAGATACAACTATCAGTGAGTGATGCAGGCTGTTCAACTCTAGCAGACGAATTTTTAGCAGGGCACCGTATGAGCTATTTTCTTGGCACTCAGCCAACACGGTCTGATGAAGTGACGGTGTGAGAGGGGTGAAGAGGAGGGGGATGGAGACTGAGGGGGCGTGGCCTCACATCCATATTATCACTTGCAGAAGTCACAATGCATCTATTTCTTTTTCAGTTTTTTTATATTGTGGTTGTTCTAGTATGATTTTGTGTGTGCAGATATCCATTTGTCCAGAAAATGATATTTTTGTGCAAATTACCAGACTAATGTTTGTATGTATTGCCACATCATCGGATTCTGATGTAATTTCAGGAAAGCCTGGAGTCAGATGCACTGAACGTTGCAACTTAAGTGACGAATCTGTGCACCATTACCAACAGAGCATGCACCTGAAAATACAAAAAATCTACAGTTTCAGGCAGTTTGTGCTAAAATACTGAACAGCAAAGATCAGACTTCAAAGATGTGAAAATTTTATTTAAAAAATGATCATAAAAAATTTCAGTTTTCATTACTTTGACCCTAATGAGGTGTTTTTGTGCACAGCTAAGAATAGCTGGCTGCGACTTTAGCTGGGTTTTCGCATGCTGTGTCACATTTATAAACAAAAGACATACTCTGTCTTTGCATGTGCGTGGGTGCACACAAATTATATGCATGTGATGTGTGGGTGCACATGTGGGTGTGCGTGCAACAATATCTGTCTGATGTACAAAATCATCATCAGTAATTCAGTGCACGAAGTGAAATATGTATATACTATATGACTTCAGAGGAGGAGATGTGAGCACCTGGGAAGCCTCATCAGGTGTACATTTGATGCTGTATAAAAACGTCCATGACAGTGACACCCAGTGTTTGGACGTTGTGGACAACGTCATTGTGTCTGGCTCCAAGGACAAGACTGTCAGGGTACTGCACACTCTTTGATACTCTCTCTCCTTCTGTCTGTCTGTTTGTGTCAACAACAAAAAAAATCTAAATATTTGTGTTGTTGGCTTGACCTTTTGTGTGTTTTTTTAACACTCCGGTGTTTGGTCCATACCTGGCCAAGTGAAAATGTATATCACATGAGATAATCTGAGGAGAATATACTATTCTTTTGTAACTATTTTTATTACATACTTCTTTTTTTCTTTTTTTTTTCTTTTTTCTTTTTTTTCCTAACACTTTTACCATGCAATTTCTGTGCTCAGTGCTCGCATTATCTCCTGTTTAGGTGCTGTCACTGTGTCCGGAAGATGATGAAAAAATTAAAAAAATCTTCAACATCGGTGACCGTATGTGGTCACTGTCTGCTTCACCCAATGGCTGGTGAGTGTGAAAATGATGGATACGCCTTTGCCTTGGGTTTGATTTCCCTGTTGTAGCTAATATATCTGTAAAATTTTATAAACAGGATAAAAGCATTCTATACTTTCTCAATCATTATCTACTGTACATACATGGAACGGGGAATATGAATAGTTGGCAGGGTTTGAAAACTGGTTTAGAAAAGATTTTGCTGTGAGAGCCTTTTCTTTTTC
The DNA here is from genome assembly GCF_041734735.1 of Babylonia areolata. NCBI lineage: Eukaryota > Metazoa > Mollusca > Gastropoda > Neogastropoda > Buccinidae > Babylonia > Babylonia areolata. The sequence continues at coordinate 45,960,913 of NC_134894.1, read as the reverse complement.
ATCTCATAACTTAATGATGGAATAATTCAATCTGTCTTAGGCTGGGTTTTTGGTGGATATTTTCTTAATTCTTATCAGTATTTTCTGAATACTAAATTATTTGACGATATTTCTTATATGATCATTTGCATAACAGTTTTGGTTTTGGTTTTGAATGATTGTAAGAATGATAAAGGATGATAAAGTAGTGGTGGTAGTCAACGCAGGAGTTAGACTGTGGAACTTTAAAACAAAATAATTGAACCACTTTGAAACAAGAGTTTTCTTCAGAATAAAGCAGTGTTGATGGAATCAGTGCAACTGCAAGGGTAACATATGAAACTTTTTGACGCAGATTTATTTTTAAGCAGAATAAGAAAGTGCTGTGGGTGAGTTTGAAATGAAGGAATGTGTGAAGCAGTTGACTGAAGCCAAGGGATTGGTTGTATGTTTGCAGTACTGTAGCTGCGGGCACTGCCGGTTACAATAACCCGGCCATCGCCCTCCTGGACATCAGCAGGTGAGGAAGAAAGCGAATTAGCAGATACTTGTGTACAGCACTTCAGTGTACAATTAGATGTACAATCTGCAGGTTCATACCCACAAGCACATAAAAGCTTGCACAGATGAACATGAAGAAAAACAAGCATGCAGTGCTTATATAATTATATGAAGGTAGAAGCATGCATGCACATGTACACACATGAATGAGCGCACGTGTGCGCACACACACACCTAGACTTACACTCACTCTCACAAACACAAACACACGCACACAAACACTCCCACTCTCTCACTCTCTCTCTCTCTCTCTCTCTCTCTCTCTCTCTCTCTCTCACACATACACACACACACACACACACACACACACACACATGTATCATGAAAGTACATGTTTACATACACAAACAAAGAAGCATGTACACATACAAAAAACACACAAGATATACAAAAATACTAATTCAGATTAACATGCATGAACATGATTATAAGTACATACTGACATTGGCACTTAGACTGCTGTTTTTTTCTGTTTTTTTCTCCCTCTCTCACTCATCCATGCCTACATGTGTATGTGTGTTGTCTTGCTTATTGTATTTTGTTGATTTTGTGTTTGTAGAGTGTTTGTGAATCCCTTACATTTTCCAGTACACCCAACACATGAATTCCTGCTCTAAGATAGTGGGTGTAGTCATGATCTCAGAAATAAAACCCTGTTTCAGTGGAGAGTTCTTGGGTCACCTGGGCCATGAACACAAGCGTGGATTTGGAGTTTTGGACATGAAATTTGAGTCGGCCAACATCCTGCTCACCTGTGGCCACGACAGTTATGTGCGTATGTGGGACCTGCGCACTCATGAATGGTTAGTTCTTCTTATTTGTTTGTGGGCAACAATTACCTCTTTTCCTTGTATACATGTGCTAGTTGGCTTTTATGTGTATGACCTTTTTACCCCACCATGTAGGCAACAGTTCTCCATTTTCAGGGGTGTTCATGCTGGTAAGTGCGTTTCCATAACACACTGAGTGCTGACGTGGATCATGGGATCCTTGTTCTGCATGTGTGTAAATGGAGGTTCATGCGCTAGCAGGCTCAAACATCTGTTGACCTGGGAGATGGGAAAAATCTCCATCCTTAACCCACCAGGCACTAGAACCAGGATTGGAACACAGAACCCTGGGATTAAAAGTGGAACTTTTTAACCACTCAGCAGTTGTGCCTGTTGAGGGTTTGTTTTTGTTTTGTTTTTGTTTTTTTGTTGTTGTTTTTTTAATCTGTTGTCATTGTGTGAGCACTGTTACAGCCCAGATTATGCTAGGCTCTGACTAAACCAGATTGAACAGAATTATTATTTACATATATATATATTTGCAGTCTGTGTGAATTTTTTGTTTTATTTTCCCCTTCATGTCGGTCAGTGTGAACCAGTGGGAGGACAAGTTTGATTCGACTGTGTACTGCCTGCAGTCAGATGATCAGAACACTATGCTGACGGGCACCGCCCGCCATGGTCTGGTCAGACTGTGGGACAAACGCCAGCAACACGATGTTCAGGTGAGAGGTAGAATAGTTCCCCACCCCTGTTGTTATGATGTGTTTGTAACTTGTACATGGTTGTGTAAAAGCATGTGCTGATTTACTCACAAAGACGACATGCAGATGCACCACACTTTTGAAGAAGAATACAGATCTACAGGTAGGGCATTTGGAATAGTCCCCTCACTCCTACCCCATTGTCCGTATATGTGCATATGTCGATTGTGTGTAGAAATGCAAAAGCATGCACTGATTTATTTGCAAATACCTACGGACTCACCAAATGCAGTTTGTTGTATTGTCTTGGAGCAGATATATATAGAGAGAATTCTTTTCTTCTGTCCTCATGTGCTCTTATATCTAGTGTTGTCACTCTTGCAAGAATCATCCAACTGCTTCCTGGACATTCAAAACTGGATGACTCGAAATAAGTTACAATTGAACGTGGACAGAACTGAAGCAATGATCATAGGAACTAATAAAAAACTGTCTTCCATCACAATTGACACAATCAAACTTGGCAGTACATCCATCCCTCTTTCCAGGTCAGTCAGGAACCTCGGTGTTGTCCTTGACAATACACTGTCCATGCAAAAATTTATCAGTCAGACATGTCAGTCCTGCTACTGTCAACTGCGGCGCATCAGTGCCGTCCGGAAATATCTGTCCACTGACGCAACATCTAGACTTGTCGTTTCTCTCATTCTGTCTTGCCTTGACTACTGTAACTCTCTATTGTCTGGTTTGCATGCTTCATCCATTCAGTCCCTTCAGTGCATACAAAACTCTGCTGCCCGACTCGTCCTCAGAAAGAAAAGATCTGAGCACATCACTCCTCTTTTGCAACATCTCCACTGGCTCCCTGTCTCACACTGAATGAAGTAAAAGATCAGCACTCTATGTTATAGATGTATTCACAAAACTGCCCCTTCCTATCTCTGCGGCTGCCTTCACCTCTACACTCCATCTCGCTCACTACGATCAGCTTGGGATCCACTCTGTTTACGCATACCCAGATTCAAACACTCGACTGTTGGCTGCCGTTCTTTCTCTGTCTCTGGACCTTGCAATTGGAATGAACTTCCTCTCTCGCTTCGTCAAGTCTCCACACTCAGCTCTTTCAAGTCTGGCCTTAAAACCCACCTCTTCCCAAAATAGGCTCCCTTGCCTGGCTCTTCCTTGTCTTTAGTTTCTTCAGTTTTAGAGTTACGCATGCGTGTGATTGACTGGTGCGAAAGCACTTTGATTTGTCTCTGCACAAGATTCAGCGCTATATAAATACCATTATTATTATTATTATTATTGTGCACTGTTGTATATGCTTTGTTTCTTATGAGGTGCTTAGAGCCCATTGTATGAGTTTGCACAATATGAGTACTGTATTATTTGTAGTAGTTGAAGTGGTAGTATGTATGCTCACACGTTTCCACATAACCTACGTGCATACATAAACACATGCTATGAATGAATGGATCAAATGATAAGTGCAGATTCACAAAGTGTAGCGCTGCCTGCTTTAATGAACCTCTGTTGGTTCATGTGAGAAATATTGACATTGCTTCATGAGCATGATGCATCCCACCAAGCCCCGATGTTGAACAGTGGGCTCAGTAGCCAAGTGGTTAGGGTCCCAACGATAATTTTACAATCCCCCAGGTCAACAGATTTGCATCCATCCAAGTCCTGACAGTAGTTTGGTGGCCTAATGGTAATGTGTCCACCTCGGAAGTGAGAGAATTTTAGCAGACAAGGTCGAATCTAGCGCTCTGCAGTTTTTTCCTCCCCCCTCCACTAGACCTTGAGCGGTGGTCTGGACACTAGCCATTCGCTTGAAACATTAAACTGAGGTCCCATGTGTAGCATGCAGTTATTGTACATAAAAGAACCCAACAACTTGCCCTTAGCAAAACAGATATGTATAGAAATCCACTTTGAAAAAAAACGGAAAATAGTCTTGAGGCAAAAACAAGAAATATATCAGTGGTGCTGCATTTTAGTGACACTCACTCGCTGAGGAGAGAGTGCAGTCTGAATTTCAAGCAGAGGAATGTGTTGTGAGAAGACAAGACAAAGAAGGGTGAATGTGTTGTTGGCGTGCAGGCATACTACAGCGGGGACCAGAACAGCCCGGTGTACTCCCTGGTTGCCAATTCTCGTTACATGTACCTGGCCATGGACATGGGGCTGGACCTGGTGGACTTCTCTGTACGCTGAGGGGGGGGGGGGGGGGGGGGGGGCACCCAGTCACAATACCCACACACACTGCTGCACTGGGGGGGAGAACTCGACTGGTGGATCATCCCCTTCATTCCTTCATCACCGTCATTGTCGACCTCAGTTGACGTCACAGTCCTTTCGGTGTACGATTATGAAGCAGAATGGCAGCTTAAAATCTGGCTTGGATGTGGATTGTCCAGATTTTGAGATTGATACTATGTGATAGGTTTGCACATTATTTAAGTTTTTAACAGCAACATATTTAGTTATTTCAAATTGTATAAATGGTTCGTAAGCAGATAACATTTTGGTAATAACATGGGCAAGAACAAAGCGGTTTGGGGAGTGAAGAACAGCGGGGAACAGGCAGGATCTGAAGATCCTGGCACAAGAAATGCAGCTTAATGTTACAAGTTGCACAGGCAGAATTTTGCAAATAAAAGTCTTTTTTTTCTTGATTTTTTTTTCACAGTGCCTGAGTCTTTCATTCTACGAGTGTTCAGTTGTATTCAGAATGACAGTGAGTGACGCGTTTACTACCAATACTTTCTGCTCAACAAAACATATTTGGTTTTGTTCATTTCAGTTCTGTCAGTGCTGTCTTCATGTTTTTATTTTTTTTAAGGGGACTGCAGTGGGTGGCTCCATAATGAGATAGATGAAAAATCAAGATAAACCAATCCAGAAACATAAACAACTTACACTGAATAGCAGAAAAAGTATCTACAAAGTCTTGAATCCTGGTTGCTTTTATAGTTATCAGCAGGTTAAAAATGAGTGGCTGTGTTACTGTATTGTGAGCATTTGCCATGGGAACATTTCTCTTTGTGTGTGTGTGGGCATGATGTGTGTTGTGTGTGTGTGGGTGTACGAGTGTGTGTGTATGTGCAAACTAAAGTAGATAACTTGAAGTTGAAAAACAAGGTTGTGCGAAAGATATTTTGTGATCAATCAAAGTTTTGTTTTTCTTTTGATTCGCCTTGTGCAATTTCTTCACTGTTCAGCACAAGTTGAAACAGTGATGGTCCTGGTTATCATGGGCCAGGGAATGAAAGGGAGGAGAGTTCCTAAGCTGATACTATCAGGTATTGTTTTTCACTCAACTATCATTGTCATTTATGAACATCAGTGTGACCAAAATAATGTTATGAAAGGTTTTATTATTAAACAAACAAACGAAAAAAATCTCTGCGCGCGTGTGTGTGTTGCATTTTGCATGTCTTGAGTAAATGTGTGTCATTGTGTGTGCAACTACAATGTGGTAACTGCAAATTTTGTCATGGGATATATATATATATATATATACATACATGCCAGGAAGTGTTGCTACGAAAAAAAATTAGATGTACCAGCAACAATATATGTTGGTGACAACAATGTGCTGCAGTAGTTGTATGCATGTGCACAAGCACATGTGTGTTAGTGTGTGTGCATTTTGCATGTTTTGAGTAAATGTATGTCATTGTGTGTGCAACTACAATGTGGTAACTGCAAATTTTGTCACGGGATATATATACATACATACATGCCAGGAAGTGTTGCTACGAAAAAAAATTAGATGTACCAGCAACAATACATGTTGGCAACGACAATGTGTTGCAGTAGTTGTATGCGTGTGCACAAGCACATGTGTTAGTGTGTGTGTGTGTGTGTACAGGTGTGCATGTATTTTGCATGTATATGTATACATGTATGTGTGTGAGAGTGCATTTATATGTGTGGTGAGAGGTAGAGGTGTAAGGGCAGTAGTGGAAGGGTATGTGAGCATGTGTATGTATGAATGTGCATCCTTGCCTGTGTGTGCAGGTGAGTATTGTGTTTCTTTGCACACGTCCTATTATCTGAAAGAGAGCGATAGGTGTGCTGATAGCTTCAACTTTGTGCAGCGGTTGGTTGGGCCTTAAAACTTGGGTACTTACCTCCTCATTCATGGGGAGATGGCAGTACTTAGGAAGCACATTCCCCACCCTGGATTGGTGGTTCTAGGGGTTGTTAATGTGGGAACAAAACCACTGAGCTATGAATAGAGGGAGTACCAAAGCACTACTGACTGGCGCTCCATGTTGTGTACGCTGTTCACAACACTGAACAGTGCTCAGTTTTAACACTTTTCCAGACCTTAAGAATGGATAAAAAATCAAATTTGCCTTGTAAGATACTTGACAGAACTCTGAAATTAAAGTATGTTGTTTCATCTCTACAGATGTTTTGATGGATGGAGAGTAATTGCAAACTGCCACCCTACTTCCATCATGGTCAAACTGAAGTAACTTTCTTTTTATTCAAATTGTGATGACAACAAAGACAAAAGTGTTTTTTGTTGACAGGAAATTTCAAGACTACAAAATAAAACTGAACATATGAGTATACAAGTTTGACCACTAAAAGTAATATTAATAACAAGGTGGAGCAAGCCCACAGTAAAAACGAATTAAACCACGGCCAACAGACGCGCACATGAAAAAAAAACAGGTACAGCAACCACAGCTACTTACAATATTTTAACGTGTTTCACACACACACACACACGCGCGCGCGCATAAACACACACACAACCACATGCACGCACATGCACACACACACTGATATACTTAGACGCAATCACGCACACACAAATACGCTCGCATACACAATCAAACGCGCGCGCGCGCGCGTTCAGTTGGCACAGCCTTCACGTACAGCGATCAAAACTCCGTGTAAAATGTGCAGAGCACACAAGTCTTTTGCTGGTACGCCACTTTTGTCCACTGGGTTCCATTCGTTTCATGTGACACCACCAGAGTGTGGGGTTGCTGGAGAGGAATGTGAAATTATGATAATGCAATGACGGTGGTACGTTTGCTTTGAACCTACAGCAGCAGAATACCAGCAGCACTACGAGGAGAAAACAAACAGGAAAACAGAATCACGGTCAATCCTTATCGAAAAGTGAAGAAATACAAAGTTAGTTTGGCGCTGCTACAGAAATGAACAGGGTGAGAGCCACGGACTTGCATACGTCCGTACGTGGGTGAGAGCGAACACATGTACACAAACACGTAAGTGCGCACACACAAACACACATAGAGGTGGACAGTTGCACAGAGACAAAAAGTGACGAGGTGGAGGCAAACGGTCAAGTGTTGCGGATCTTTCCCTGTATTACAAAACACACACACACACACACACACAACCCAGACTGCATACATTTAAACAGTGTATGAATCAAGAGATTTCACTTTTGTAGTAACAAACACGCGCATACCTACACATGGAATTCTGTCAACCGTGCAAAAATTAAGTGACATGCATGCGCATATCCACACACACACACGTTATACACGCACGCTCGCACCACTAACCTTACACACCGACACACATACACTTTACCAGAAGCATTAGTACCTGTGGAAAGCCATGCCACTTTCACGATTGCTGTTAATCGCCGGACACCAAAACAGCTGAAGTTGGAGCACATGTGACAGGTAGTCAACTTGGAACCACGCTATTACATAAGTACTGCTGCCTGTCGCGTCACCCGGGATAACTAATTGCCACGGGTCAGGAAGAAAAATTAGAAGGGTCCAGACAAAAGTGGACGGCTCAGGGGAAAAAAATGCCTAGAAAAAAACCAAAAAAAAACATGGGGAGGGATCAGGAAAATATGGGCACGGCTAAAAAAAAAAAAAAAAAAAAAAAATGTAATGGGACGGTTCAGAAGAAAATATGGGCACGGCTCAGAAAAAAAAAAAAAAAAAAAACTACACTAGACGGTTCAGAGAAAAAGATAGATATGTTGATGGTTCAGAAAAAAAAATGTGGGGATGATTCAGGAAATAAAAATAGGATCGTGTCTTTAAAAACGGGGACGGATAAAATAAAAAGGGGCGGGGGGGGGGGGGGGGGGGGGGGGGGGGATGGCTCAGAAGAAAACAAACAAACAACAACAAAAAACATGTTAGGACGGCCCAGTAAAAGAAAATGTACGTGGATGGCTGAAAAAATGGGGAAGAAAAAATAGTTCCATCAGAGGCAGGAATACCGACAGATGTTTTTCAGAGAAGGAAACATAGTTCTCTGTAAGTGGGGCGGGGTTGTGGTGGAAAGAGAGAGAGAGAGAGAGAGAGAGAGAGAGATTTAACGACAGGCATTTTAAATACTTGATGTTTTACATATTTTTCACGTACGCATTCATTAATCTTTTATTCGTCTATTTCATATGTGTAAGTATTTATTTGTTGACAATGCGATTTTTAATGCTTTTTCAATTATTATTTATGATTTTCCTTCTTTTATTTACCATTAATCAAATCATTTGTTTAATTTATTTATGTGTGAATATATTCATTGAGACCAACCCTCATTCATCTCAATGACTGATTTATTCATGCTTTTATGCATTGGATCATCTATGTGTGTGTGTGTGTGTGTGTGTGTGTGTGTGTGCTGCAGTGGTAGCTGCACCGTTCCTTTTTCTTGCTGTCATATGAACGTTTGACAAGACTGTGCTGGTTCATGAAGCACGTGAAGTCCGTGAAATCGGAGTTTCATGTGTTAGCCGACAGTGCGTTTGCAACGGACATCTCTGAATGCGTCCACACTTCACTTGACCATGGCGACCGAAATTCAGAACAGGAGTGACACAGGGGTGGAAGTGGGGTGGGGGAAGAGTGTGGGGGTTGGGTGGGGGGGGAAGAGTTGGAGGAGTATTTCCAGTTAGCCATTGGCTAGTTCGTTTTCCCGCACATGTGCAAAGCGTACTGCCGCGCAAAACGAGGGCGCCATGTTTTTTTGCCCTTTCCGTGTTGCAGCGGGTGTGTGTGTGTGTGTGTGTGAGGGAGAGACCGAGAGAGACCTTGGGGTTAGCAGGACAACGTGAGGTTTGTATCCATTAGTCATGGAATATGTTGTTAGTATTAATTAGTCACCAAGTATAATGTTTGTGTTAATTAGGGTATAAAAAAGAGTTTGACTGCCTGGGTTCTTTCAAAACAGGATACAAAGAAAAAATTATGAACCCACTTGGGAGAGGAGAAGTTGTGTACTTCGACTTCAGAGCAACTGAAGATAGCAGCAGTCACAATTTGTATTAATTAGTTGTTTACAATATTGTCGGTATTGGTCACGGAATGAAGTATTAGTGGTAATTAATTCATGGAATGTATTAGCATTGATATATCCTCATGGAATATAGTGTTAGTCTTAATCATTGAATACATAGCGTTTTTAGTATTAATTAGTCGCAAGGCAGACAATTATGAAAATAGCAGGACTCGTATGGTCATTTGTCATGAGAATGCTTTATCGATATTATTTCGTTTTACACCACGCACCAACCGTAATTCAGGTGTTAACTTCAATAAGTCACTTCTTGACATTCAAAGTTTTATGCCACCGATGGCTCGGTGGTAGTAGTGGTAGCAGTAAAATAAATTTAAAAAAAAAGGGGGGGGGGGGGGGGCAGTGCTAACATGTTGTTTTTTTTATTATAAGGATAACACTGTAATATGGTCATCGACATAATAGGTATAGTTTCATATTCAGCAGGCAGTTGTAAAACATTCGTATACGTTCGCCATAGCGTATCTATGTCCTCTACCATAAAGGATCATTTCCAAAGACATCCCCACTCCCACCCCCTCCCATTTGCCACCGCCCTCTCCTTAAAGTTTTTATTTTCGATTTAGTGGACATCTAAATATTGTTTTTTTTGTTTTTAAGGTGAGATGGGGTGGTACTTTTAGAACTTTTTCGATATTTGATATCTCATAATGCAAAACATTCAGGAAGAGGGAATATGAAGAAAAAAAAATATGTAGGGATGGGGTGGTGTTGGAGCTATATATTACACGCAATAGCAGAAAAGAGCGAGGCGCAATACATAAGATTACTACTGCCACTACTTACTACTTCTGGATACGTGAGCGCTTTTCTCCCTAAGACGTGGGTCGAAGCGCTTTACAGTAAACATCATACACATAACACACATGCCGTTACTGAAAACAGGTAGAGAAAGATTTAACACAAAAAGCACAGAACATTTTCAAAGATATATTATTTACGTACACATATGCGCGCGCGCGTACACACACACACACACACCCAACACCCTAATCATATTTGTTTTATAATACCCCTATCTCCGCTTCTCAAAATCACCATACGCAGATATTTTAATAAACAAATCCGAACAAAGTCTCTCTCTCTCCGTCCGCCCCCCCCCCTCCCCCCTCTCTCTCACATACACACATATTGTGTTAATTCCGCCGGCTCCTTTTTTCTGCCACTGTTAAAGAGATCGCCAGAAGAACAAACCAATTTGTATGTGGACTCGCTCTCACTGCTGTCAACATGCCACTGTGGTCACCCAGTCGAACTATTTTCTCAATGGATGCGTCTCGTCCTGTAGAGATGTCAGTCTGTCAACCGTCTTTTGTATATTTTGTCATGCTTGGACCCTCCCTTTGCCCACCTGCCTTCCTCATCGCCCTATTTATATTACTATGATGGGCAGTATCCACATTTCTTCCCCTGTGTTCTTTCCATTCAATTTCGTTCCTTAGACGGAAAAACCGTAAATTTGTTTAAATAATGTTGTAATATTATATACTCCACATTTCTATCTTTATGGATTACCAGAAAGCGTTTGACAGCGTCCCGCATCGCAGACTCGCCTCTGAGATCCAGGCACACGGAGTATCAGGCAGGGTATTACTCTGGATCCAGGACTTTGTGTCTCAAAGGAAGCAGAGGGTGGTTATGAATGGAACATCACAGCAAGCAGACGTCACAAGCAGTATCCCACAAGGTTGTGTTCTAGCACGCCTGCTTTTCCTGTTGTACATTGACTTTCCTAGCAGAGTGAAGAGCAATGTGAAATTGTACGTACACAAAACTTTGGATTTTACTTATCCATTGGCGAGCGTGCGCGCACACAAATACACCAGGCATATATGAACACGTGATCCTCTTTGTTAGTGCTTGGGAAACATTAAGTTTTGGTACTACAGATCTGTGCAGGTTTTTTTTTTTTTTTTTTTTTTTTTTTTTTTTTTTGTAGGGTTCCGCTCCATTACGTTATGTTGTGACAAGACCTGTATTCCTCCATGTTAACAGGTTTTCATACAGTGACTAACCAGGCCTGTATATACCCATGTTGATGTCTGGGTTTCATGTTCTTGCAAACCCTGTATGACCCCATGTTGATGTCTAGGTTTCATGCTGTGACTAACCCCGTTTTTCCCAGTGTTGATGTATGGTTTCATGTTGTGACTAACCATGAATATCCCAATTTTGTTTAGGTTTCATGCTGTAACTGTGTATGTCCCCATGTTGTCACGTGTACTTTATATGCTGTAACTAACCTGTATTCCCCCATGTTGTCTAGGTTTCATGCTGTGACTATCCCTGTATTTACCCGTTTTGATGTCAAAGTTTCATGCTGTGACTAACCCTGTATTTCCCCATGTTAATGTCAAGGTTTCATGCTGTGACTGACCCTGTATTTACCCGTTTTGATGTCAAGGTTTCATGCTATGACTAACCCTGTATTTACCCGTTTTGATGTCTAGGTTTCATGTTGTAACTAACCCTGCATTCCATGTTGTGTACTTCATGCTGTGACTAGGTCTTGTATTCCTACGAGTTGGTGTCCCGTTTTAATGCTGTGACCAGGTCTGTAGCTCCCATGGTGTCAAGTAACTAGCCTATATTCCCCCGTGTTGATGCGTAGTTTTCATACAGTAACTAGCCTGCATTCCCCTGTGTTGATGTGTAGTTTTCATGCAGTAACTAGCCTATATTCCCCCGTGTTGATGTGTAGTTTTCATGCAGTAACTAGCCTATATTCCCCCGTGTTGATGTGTAGTTTTCATGCAGTAACTAGCCTGTATTCCCCCGTGTTGATGTGTAGTTTTCCTGCAGTAACTAGCCTATATTCCCCCGTGTTGTGTAGTTTTCATGCAGTAACTAGCCTGCATTCCCCCGTGTTGAAGTGTAGTTTTCATGCAGTAACTAGCCTGCATTCCCCCGTGTTGATGTGTAGTTTTCATGCAGTAACCAGCCTGTATTCCCCCGTGTTGATGTGTAGTTTTCATTCAGTAACTAGCCTATATTCCCTCGTGTTGATGTGTAGCTTTCATGCAGTAACTAGCCATATTTCCTCGTGTTGAAGTGTAGTTTTCATGCAGTAACTAGCCTGTATTCCCCCGTGTTGATGTGTAGTTTTCATGCAGTAACTAGCCTGTATTCCCCCGTGTTGATGTGTAGTTTTCATGCAGTAACTAGCCTGTATTCCCCCGTGTTGTGTAGTTTTCATGCAGTACCTGGCCGATATTCCCCCGTGTTGAAGTGTAGTTTTCATGCAGTAACTAGCCTGCATTCCCCCGTGTTGAAGTGTAGTTTTCATGCAGTAACTAGCCTGCATTCCCCCGTGTTGAAGTGTAGTTTTCATGCAGTAACTAGCCTGCATTCCCCCGTGTTGTGTAGTTTCATGCAGTAACTAGCCTATATTCCCCCGTGTTGAAGTGTAGTTTTCATGCAGTAACTAGCCTATATTCCCTCGTGTTGAAGTGTAGTTTTCATGCAGTAACTAGCCTATATTCCCTTGTGTTGATGTGTAGTTTTCATGCAGTAGCCAGCCTGCATTCCCCCGTGTTGAAGTGTAGTTTTCATGCAGTAACTAGCCTGCATTCCTCCGTGTTCATGTGTAGTTTTCATGCAGTAGCTAGCCTATATTCCCCCGTGTTGATGCGTAGTTTTCATGCAGTAACTAGCCTGCATTCCCCAGTGTTGTGTAGTTTTCATGCAGTAACTAGCCTATATTCCCCCGTGTTGATATGTAGTTTTCATGCAGTAACTAGCCTCCATTCCCCCGTGTTGAAGTGTAGTTTTCATGCAGTAACTAGCCTGTATTCCCCCGTGTTGATCTGTAGTTTTCATGCAGTAACTAGCCTATATTCCCCCGTGTTGATGTGTAGTTTTCATGCAGTAACTAGCCTGCATTCCCCCGTGTTGATGTGTAGTTTTCATGCAGTAACTAGCCTGCATTTCCCCGTGTTGATGTGTAGTTTTCATGCAGTAACTAGCCTATATTCCCCCGTGTTGATGTGTAGTTTTCCTGCAGTAACTAGCCTATATTCCCTCGTGTTGAAGTGTAGTTTTCATGCAGTAACTAGCCTGCGTTCCCCCGTGTTGAAGTGTAGTTTTCCTGCAGTAACTAGCCTATATTCCCTCGTGTTGAAGTGTAGTTTTCATGCAGTAACTAGCCTGCATTCCCCCGTGTTGTGTAGTTTTCATGCAGTAACTAGCCTGTATTTCCCCCGTGTTGTGTAGTTCTCATGCAGTAACTAGCCTATATTCCCTCGTGTTGATGTGTAGTTTTCATCCAGTAACTAGCATATATTCCCACGTGTTGTGTAGTTTTCATGCAGTAACTAGCATATATTCCCACGTGTTGTGTAGTTTCCATGCAGTAACTAGCCTGCATTCCCCCGTGTTGATGTGTAGTTTTCATGCAGTAACTAGCCATATATTCCCCCGTGTTGATGTGTAGTTCTCATGCAGTAACTAGCCTGCATCCCCCATGTTGATGTGTAGTTTTCATGCAGTAACTATCCTATATTCCCCCGTGTTGATGTGTAGTTCTCATGCAGTAACCAGCCTGCATTCCCCCGTGTTGTGTAGTTCTCATGCAGTAACTAGCCTGCATCCCCCATGTTGATGATGTCCAGTGACTAGACCGGTGTTCTCCCACGTTGTCTGTTTTCATGCTGTGACTAGGTCTGTATCCCCCTCCATGTTGATGTCCGATTTTCATGAATTCACGAGGCCTGTACTCCCCCTGCTGTGACCTGGCCTGTGTTCCCCCATGTTGATGCCAAAACCATTGGTCCACTGTGCGCGTTGTAAACGCCAAGAAAAAAAAACCCTGCAGTGACGAGCGTAACAAAAGTACAGTTTGCCGTGTAAATGTGGCTGTAGCATTCTGCAAAACAACTTAAATCAGAGGTGCCATTCATATCGACCCACCCTATCTTTGAACAGCAAAGTACTCGATGAGTAACTTTGATTTTTGTCGAGCGTTTGTTTCTTTTGTGGTCAGTAAAAGCATTGTACTGAACGGGCCTAATCGTTAATAATCTAAACAAATTATGCACATGGTCAATATTTTGAAGAGAAAATGGCTTGTGCCACTTCACTGAAAAGGAGAGCAGAACATTGTCAATGAAGGTCGGTCTTCCTAAATTTTTGTGTAGTTCGCTATAAAGCCTTTATTCATATGTGAAAATGTATCCTCGTACCAAATCTATTACTGCCGACCACAAGGGCCTCGCAGCAAAAGTACCATCCATGTTTGTGGTTTTCGAAGATTGTATATGCGGTTCTACATACACTGCCTCGGTTATCTATTTCGATAAATAAAAAGATGCGAAGGCTGCTTTAAAAAAAAAAAAAAGCAAAGACTCAAAGTGAGATGGATTTTGTGGTTGGCACCGGGTACATGCTGTAATTTTCTATTTAAAATAATATATTTTGATATATAAATTGAAAAGAAAAGGGGGCACGCGTGCTTTGGAATGCGCGAGCGTATCGCGACAAAGATACTGCACACAAAGTGGACCAATGGGGTCGTCAGGTCTATTTCCCTTGATTTGTAGTTGTTTCCCTTGGCCTGTAGGATCGTGGACGAAGCACATCGTCATGGGGCAAAAGCTCACCGACAATGTGCAAGTCATGGTAGTGTTGCCAAAAAGTGAATTTGCGTTAAAAAAGAAGAAAAAAAAAAAAAAAAAAAAGCACAAAGCTAAATCAATCTTCCAGTGTACTACTTTGCAAAACTGTTTTTGCTTTGTTTTTATCGCAGATTCGCTTTTTTCCTTTTAGCAACACTACCATGACTTGCACATTCTCGGTGAGCTTTTGTTACGTCCTATTTTTCAAATCTGATTCATGTCAGATATTGTGTAATCGTTTTCTTTCACAAAATAAAGAACGGTGACTGAATGTTGAGTGTCTTTAATTTGATTCAGAAAAAAATTACCAGGGGGAGGAACGGCCGAATCACAAAGTTGGACTTAATATACATTTTGCGTCGGTCATTCCTCCCCCTTAAAAAAAAAAAAAATCACAAAACGAGCCATATTTATTTTTTCAATCTTTTTATTAAAATAACTTACAATGACAAACGCATGCAAACGTAACAGTAAAACATTATGCTCGATTTTTTTTTTTTTAGGGGGAGGAAGGCATTCCTATATATTACTAAGTCCAACTTTATAAATCGGCCGTTCCTCCCCCTAGTAAATCAGCTTTGAACTTGTTACGTCACTGAAGAGCCGCTAGTCTCCGGACTTAAATGTTCCGTCAACTAAAAATGCCATTGAAAGTGACGACCCAGTGGCTCCCACCTTTCAATGACAAAACACAATTTCACCAACCCTCAAATAAATGTTCCAGATAAGGAACATGCAATGGACTAGCACCCGTACCACCACTGAACATAAGACAACGTTCGGACAGGAGAAAGGCGAATGTTCGTGTAACTTAACGATATTTGTAAAAGGGGAGGCAGGATATATGTGCTGGTGAATGGGAAGTTCACCAGCTTGAAAACGCACGCAGACACACACGCGCGCGCTTTCAAGTTGGCGCACTTCCCATTCACCAGCACATATATCCGCCTCCCCTTTTACAAATATCGTTAACAGTTACACGAACTTTTTTGGGTGGGGTAAGGAACTGCGGCAGTCCCAGTGCCAGCATTCCACAGGGAACTATCGATGTCGGGTACTACTGCTTCCGTGTCACTTTGGGTGGTGTTCCGTAGTGCACGTTCCCATCCAAGATACGCGGAACACCACCAACAAAGCCGCCCTTTTCTGGAGACAATTTTCACGGAGTGTGAGCGAGTGTCACCCCCGGAATAGAGACCGCCGCCACCACGTCCCTTCAACGACAGTCCCCAGAGCATCTGCCGACACTGGAGACTTTGACAGTTGCGACAAGTTTTAACGGGGGAAGGGACATCGATACTTGGTCGCAACGAGAGCACGACATAAAAGGCCATTCGTTTTGGGTTCAGCTTCGAACCTAATTATCTATTTCCCTGTATATAAAAGTGGATGGGAGTCAAAAGGAACTCTGACAAACACAAATCTGTACTTTCCGCCCTCTGTTGAAATCTACCCTTTTCGATACAGAACAGATAGACCGAAATAACAATACTGTACATGGCAATAGAAGAAACTATACCTCTTAAGTCTGGCATTGTCCGATCCGATAACATCAATTCATCTAAGTCATCAATTTAAACCGTCCACAGTAAAATTTGGCGGGTAGTGTCAAATCTAAGAAACTTAGTTATCAAGACTGTTCAGAAAAAAAGGGAAAAAAATCAACTTCAACCCCTTCTTCGGTGTATCTCCTTTTCAAATGCTTGCTGGCGCTGTCAGAACGACTGCTGACTGAAGACCAGCAACTGTTCTGATGTTGCACAGATCCGTCAGGTGGAGCTTAATGCCTCGACCATTCATAACAGTGTCACACGTCAAATAGAGGACAACAAAGCATTTTTCTGTCTGGAACAGGTGCCGTGACTTCCTGACATCCAGTCTGTCTCGGGGATCCAGAACTGAACGAACCATGTGTTCACACTTCATATAAGTGGAGTGATGGCCTAGAGGTAACGCGTCCGCCTAGGAAGCGAGAGACTCTAAGCGCGCTGGTTCGAATCACGGCTCAGTCGCCGATATTTTCTCCCCCTCCACTAGACCTTGAGTGGTGGTCTGGACGCTAGTCATTCGGATGAGACGATAAACCGAGGTCCCTTGTGCAGTGTGCACTTAACGCACGTAAAAGAACCCACGGCAACAAAAGGGTTGTTCCTGGCAAAATTCTGTAGAAAAAAATCCACTTCGATAGGAAAAACAGTTAAAGATCCTATGCTTGTCATTCTGGCGTGGTCTCTATTCTCTCCACATAACATGACAGCCACTAAATCTTCCAGTCTCAGTGTCATGTGACCTTTCCTCACTAGAAAGACGGCTGCACCAGGGCGTGCAGCGGAAGCCTGTGGCAGGTGTCATTCCGATTCGCCTGTTCCTATTTCGCCTATTCTCGATTCACCTGTTAACGAGATCCTGACACTCCCTATTTCCATTTCGGCTCCGTCTCCTAAAGACACCAATTCCTCTTTTAAATGTAAAATAAGTCACGTTAATAGTGATAAAAAAACTACTTCATGACACACATACATATCCGCGCAAACACATTCATGAATTTTATTCAGCTTATGTGAATATGCATGTGTCTCCAACCAAAATGCATATATGATGCGCCGCCTAAAGGTTGAGAGAACTCTCCCCTAATTCATAACGTTTTCATCTTGTACAAACGTTCATTTTGGCGTATATGTGACATCTTTGTTTTGTTGACTATCTGTCCGGCTTTGAGCAGTGGGGAATGAACGGAAACGTTTTTACTTATCGTCCAAGGATTGCATGTGCGTGTGCATCTGTGTGTGTGTGAGCGCGCGTTTGTGTGCATATGTATACATATGTGTATATGAGAGAGAGAAGGCAAAACGGGAATGGTGGAACAGGACAGTCAAACTAGCAAGAGGCCACAGAGTGGCCACACAATGAGTAGGCGAAACGGAAATAGGCGAATCGGACCTGTTCCCTCTAACACCTCCCACCTCTTCAAAGAAATCATCAAGGTTTCTATTCCATGCTTGCTACACACGACGCTTGACCCACTACCCACCGCCTGACTTGAGTCCTGGTTCCCTTCACAAGACCACAGCACCTCCAGGTCAGCACGTGATAGAATTTTGTCCCGCAGACACAATAAGGTCCCTGGCGTACACACTGTGTGAATCAACTTCCATGGACAAATGGCACGAACCTGTACACCATATACGTGACGTACACACTGTGTGAATCAACTTCCATGGAATGTCAGAATCTAAAATGTTTTTTTTTTTTTACCAGACTTCACCAAAAGTTCTTTTGAATGTGTTATTAACAATCCCAATATGTTATTTGCTGTTGCAGAAGGTTTGCTGCGTAGTCCAATAGGACATTTGTTATAGTTGTTTGATGTTGGCGTTTATAACGTTTCCATTTTCCCTAGCGTTGTCTCTCCCTATTCACCCTCCACACATACACTCTTTTACCCCTCCCCCCTCCCACAACCCCTACCCCCACGGTGTGTGTGTGTGTGTTTTTTTTTTTGTGTTTTTTTCCGTCTAATATCATTTCAAGTGGAAAGACGTCAAACTGAAGACGAGTGAATCAACTTCCATGGACAACTATAAGGTCCCTGGCGTACACACTGTGTGAATCAACTTCCATGGACAACTATAAGGTCCCTGGCGTACACACTGTGTGAATCAACTTCCATGGACAACTATAAGGTCCCTGGCGTACACACTGTGTGAATCAACTTCCATGGACAAATGGCAGGAACCTGTACACCATATACGTGGACTACAACAGAAGATCACTGTGTGAAATTGTAATGACTGGCAGAAATCTGTGCAACAGAATTGTGGCAATCGTTTTCTTTTTTTGGGGGGGTGGGAGGGGGTGGTGGGGGGGGGTCCATCTGTGTGTCCACATGACGGAGGTGTGTCTGTTTCCCCTGTGTCCTGGGTCACAGGTGTAGGGGTCCTTTCCATTCTGGTGCGTCTCTTCCGGAGGCTGCCCTGTCTGCTTCACCTCTGCACAGCAAATATATACTACATTAAAACAAATATATTAGGTCATGTATCTGTTGTTGTTTTTGTTTTGTTTTTTTAATCAATGGCAGATGTGTTGTCACGTATATGGATCAAACCACACGCTCTGACACCTTGAAACTGAATCTACACACACACACACCCCTCACTAATATCGTGTTCATTAGCGAAAACAGGTTACGGTTCAGATTCTAAATATTCCCCGAGTGCTTCCTCCAAATAGCGAAAACAGCTGATTCGGAAATGTCCCGTGATGTACTCGAACTGTCCCTGCTCTAACTAGCAAATCGATTTTTGGCAACTGAAAGGGAAGCTATTCCATTATCTTGGTTCAGCCCAGTGAAACGATGTCAAAACGTAGTTTCTTCCCTTTATTTGTTCCCGGTCTCAGGTAAACTGTCTTTTTATGCACGAAACTAGTAAAAGTTCATGCAATCCCGGACTCTGCTACCCACTGTCTTTCATATACTACAATTGCAGATTTGTCTGTTGGCAGTAACTGAGTAATGAATACTGATTCTCAGGAAACGCAGACTATGAAGAAATACTGAAATCTGGAGTACCATACATTATTCTGTAACAAGACACCCCGGAATACTTTTGAAAATCAGCATTACAGACCGAGAAGCTTTTGCGGTGGTTTTTTGTTTTATGTTTTGGTATGTATGTTTTAGTTCCGAAGCTCGTTACCAATGAATAAATAGATAAATAAATCTCAATTACAAACATCGTTAAATCTTCTTATTGTCACATCAAACCCAAGGGTATAAGGAAAAAGCAGACAATTTCTTATTTCGATACATAAAGGAACACTGCCAGCGAGAGCTTCGTAAAGCTACCAAAACAAAGCAAAATGTCCTGATGCACTATTTCCAAAGGGGTTATTTACTATGACAAGGGGGGTTTAATTCACCGAAGACGGACAGAAGCCGCCTTGACGGCGAAACTGTGGACAACTCAACTGACACCAGGGAACGCAGACTCTGAAGAAATGCTTAAATCTGAGTACCATCCATCGTTCTGTGTAACAAGGCACCCCGGAATACTTTTTAAAACCAGCATTGCAACATAAATCTTCGGGTGGTAGTCAAAACTATTCAGTAACAGACATCAGTGATAACATTTGCAATGAAATTCTTCCATTGCTAAAACTTAAGCACATACTACTAATCAGCTATAATAATAATAATAAGACACCCAAATTTGTACATTCATTTCTGATGAATAATATATGAACTGCATGTTTGTCGGATTACTTTATAAAATGCAATATTGGACGGGGCGTATAAAAGCTTCATAGCCTACCGTTTTCACTTGAGGATTTTTTGTTTAATGTTCCATCACACATACTAGACATTTGGTTTTAAGATTTATTTCACTCTGATGAGTTATCGTTTAAAAGGTAGAGAGGGGGAGTGGGTTGAAAGGTGAGTTGGACGAAACCGTTGTCACTGCGCAACTACTGCTGTGATGAAATGGGGCTGTAAGGGGAAGTAACATCAAATGTCTTTAATGGATACTTGAATTGTTTGCTCATGTACCTGGATATGATTTGTCGCAGACTTTTGTGGCCCTGTACAATTTGGTATATCATTTACAAAATATTTTATTTCATTCTGGTTTCATTTGTTACTTAAATTTTATTTTCAATGTGAATATGTTTTGAAAGAATTGATTGCATGAGTAAGTTTGTAAAAAGGACTGATTGTTCCTGAATCCTTTCTTCTCTCTTTCTCTCTCTCTCGGCGTCTGCGATGGTCTTTGCTTTTTTTCCGTAATGGTATGATGGTATGATTGTAAGTGTCTTTTCATATCCATGTGTCCCTCTAGCGTTTTTTTTTTTTTTTTTTTTTTTTAAATTAAAGTTTCACTGTTCACTTATGGATCGGAAGATCAGGAGGAGCGACATCCCCCCCCCCCCCCCCCTTTTTTTTTCTCTCAATAGTTTCAATTTCATTTTCTCAAGGAGGCGTCACTGCATTCGGACAAATCTATATTCGCTACACCACATCCACATCTAGACAGATGCCTGACCAGCAGCGTAACCCAACGCGCAAAGTCAGGCCTTGAGTACATGCACATACATTCGTGTACCTATCAAAAGAGGATTTCTTCTACAGACCTTGGCCGGGCCTCGGTTGATCAGTCGTCTCATCCGAATGACAAGACGCTCGATACAATGGGAACTCACACTTCACGTTCCGATCCATAAAACATTCGTTGTTACTTCCCCTGAAGGGAGGACCAGAAACAACATGAACACAGGCGTATGGAGCTCAGCAGATCGATGGCCAGAAAATCTATCAGTGTACGTGTTTTCCTCCAAATACGCCAGCTTTTTGGTGGCAGTCGGTTGTAGAGAATACACACACACACACAAAAAAAAAAATCAATTAAATAAAAATCACACACTGACACACATACGCGCGCGCACGCACACACACAAAGCGAAAGAAAAAAAACACCCCACTCAACAACCTGCTTTGAGATGTTGGTCCAGTGCCCCCAAAAGCTGTTGTTTTTATTTCCCCTACAAGAGCGGTTGTAAGGGCTCTGACAAGGTGAGAAACGGTAACAATGGAACACACACACACACACACACGCGCGCGCGCATATCAAACATGGTTTAAATTGACTAAGACCTCCCGCTGCACTGAATGACAATTTGCTGAGGTGTCTGATTGATGGCCTGCAATACCAGCAGATATGGGATACGACATACGATAGAGACTCAGTCTACGAAACGTTGTTTCAATGTAACACTGGCCGACTAAATACCAAGTAACGGGTGAGAGCTTGGGAAATGGGGGGGGGGGGGGGGGTTGACAAAACACCTTACCTTCCTTCCACAGACAAGGATTCTGTGCAAGAATGAAATCGAAAATGCACATCAAGCACATTCCGTAACTTTAGTAACATGTAGCGCTTCTCAACATGTCCTCTTCATCATCCGAACTGAACACAGTCCTTGTGTGACGAGTCGTGTGTGCATTCTTTCCACTCCACATGACGGACTATGAACAGTTTGTGGTTCAACAGACGCCTGGAATTACTTCTTGTTATTATTATCTAAGTTCCAGTATGTTTTGGATATACACATACCGTCGTGTCATAGTAGCTAAAAGCGGAGACTACACAACCTTTTTTTTTCTTTTTTCTCCACTCCATCTTTTTTAAATGACAGTTCACGTGCTGTCAATAACGAGGTTGGAGAATAGTAGGTTCAGTTTTCTCCTCTTTTTTTTCACAGACAGTCGTCTGTGTGTCTGCACCATAACCATTCCATTTAAGTTAAACTCCTTGCACAATGCAACTCCGTTCCTTTCAAACTGGCCTCTGCTAGCTTAGTTTCTGAGAGTTCACAAACCTGTAACTCTAAATGCGTGTTGCACGGGTAGCACGATATTTTCGGTGTGTTAGTCAAGACTTCCACCAGTGGACAACGTCAAGACCCTAGCACTGAACAACTTGCCCCTAACATTGTGTGTGAGTGTGTGTGTGTGTGTGTGGCGAGGTGCAGGACCACCATCACAGTGACAGCAGCATGCGCGCTGTGAAAAATCTTCACAGCTACAACCCCCATCTCTCCCACCCCCCACCCCACGGTGTACATTGCTCACCAGGGTAAAGTCCAATTTCAAAATGCTAAATTACTGCACCTATTTTACCTATGCCATCATCTTGCTTTTTCCGTTGTTCGTCCCTCGAACCATGGAAATGTGACCAATAGGTGCAGTGATTTAGGATGTTAAAATTGGACATTGCCACCAGGCTCCAACAACGTATTTCTGTGACTGGAAATATGCTACACGTAAACACACGGTGTTTATGAAAAAAATGTGTCAAGTATGTGAATGTGATATATCATTATCTATCAACAAATAATTTCAGATAATCATTAAACTGTCAGGGGTTGGGTGCTCTTCAAAAAAAAGGAAAGACGTTCTTCAGTACTTATAAAAGCAATATAAAAAAACAACAACTTACAAGACACTTTACTAAAAGGATGGAATGGCGGGTTAGGGCTGAGTGGGGTCTTGAATGTTTTTTTCGTCAATAAATCTCCTGGCCTCATTATTTTGTTAATTTCCAGTTGAATAACCACCGAGGCAACCATGTGTTTGTTCTGTATTGTCCATGTGTTCTGTATGGCTTGTTCAGGATTAAAGAGGCTATGCCAGTCTTGAATAAAAGCTAATTTGTGTTTGCTGCACATGTCAAACGATCGGTATAAGGACAGGCCCGGCGCTTCCTTTTTTGAAGTGTCTGGGTTTGTCCCAATGTACCTTTTATTTACCTGTGTGCTAGGTGAATCGGTAGCGTAAGCAGCACTGGCTTGAAGTTGTGTACCTTGTGAATGGAGAGAGTTACCACTCTTTACTATTTGTTAATCAATAAATCTAGAATATTTGGAGTAGCTATCTTGCACAAACACACACACTCTCCCTCTCTCTCTGACACGCGTGCAAAAAAGTTCTTGAAGTTGTTCATCCATATAATGTAATTATGGAATGGGGTGTCTTAATTATGCACAGACTGCTTGAACATGAATGCTTTTATATTTGTTGTAAAAGGATGTGAGCAAAGGTCTGTGGGTGAGAGAAAAAAGGCAGTGAATTCCAGGCTTGTACAGCTGAAGAACTAACAGCTCCCATGCTGTGTTTCTCTCTGTTGAATTTGGGGAATGCAAAAGATTCCATCAGCAGAAGAGCGGGACGTGTTTGCTAAAATGGCCAGAACTATACTGATGTGCAGTTCCAGAAATTACAAGAAAGCAGAAACATGAGATCTTGTACTTAATTATGCTCAACAGGAAGCCAGCGTCATTCTCTAACATATTCTAGAGGTGTAGAATGCTAAGATTTACATATCTTACAAGGAAATACAATCATAAATCGGTCACAAAAGCTGCTTACCTTTGTCAGCAAGAAGAGGAATGGCTGACTGCTGAAACCCCTGAAGACAGGAACCGAGTGGGTGGCGAGATGAGCATCAGGACTAAGTCAGCAGGAACTGAGGTTCAAACCTTCGAATTTTGTCATCATCTGCCGCGCCTCCTTCAAGCACACACATTTCGATGGCAGGGATGACAAAAACAGATTTGATGTCGTCCAATGCACAGCGTCACCGTTTTTTGTTTTGTTTTTTGGGGTTTCTTTGGGGTTTGGGTTTTTTTTTTTTGTTTTGTTTTTTTGTTGGTTTTTATTTGTTTGTTGCTGTTTTTTGTTTTGTTTTTGCTTTTTTTAACATCCTTCCCGCTTTTCTTGCGTTCGCGCAACGAACTGCACCAGTGTCACAAAGAACAGGAATCCCAAAGCGTGCACAAGTAATGAAGACAACCAGTAGTTTTCATATTGCGTTTCTTCTTCCTTATGAAGGAACTTCCCGCATTTTGTTGAAGGGTCTTGCTTTGAAAAAAAAATGTCCAGAGGATTTCGTTGTGAATTAACAATGGCGGAAGGATGGACGATAACAGGCAACAGTTTAATGTTAAGTAAATCACATTGCAGACTGAAAGTGCGCAGCTCCTTCTTTACAGAGCGAGTCGTTAATATAAGGAATGGTTTGCCAGATAGTGTTGTGACTGCCCCAACCATGTTACCCTTCAAGATTAGGTTAGACGCTCATTGGGCCAACTCTCCAAGCATAAATAATCCAGTATGCTATCATTAGGCCACGCATGCTGGTATACTGTATTCAGTTGAACGACGAACAGGCCTTCCAGGCCTAAAACGTCTGATCCAGTTCAAGTCCAGTTCAAGATAAGTCATTGTTGCCCATGACCAAAATGTCGGCTGCTGAGAATGGTGACGGAGAAATAACGAAGCTCACTCGACAGTTCGGTCCTCTGTGCTCTGTGCCGTTGGAGATGTGTGAACACTGACAGTGTCGTTTGTAACCAACAGGACACAGGCTTTGCACGTGCATCATGAACTTCCTGTCCTTTCTTTTCCCCTTCGCTGTGAGTGTGTTTCTGTGTGGGAGGGAGGGGGTGGGGGAGATGGTGATTGTGGGGGGGGGGAGAGTGACAGGGGAAGGGGCAGGGTTTGGTGGGTGTGTGTGTGTGTGTGTGTGTGTGTGTGTTACACAGCCATCAGTCGTTACACAGATGAAATGAAACTGAAAAAGATCACGTAACATTTCTTTTTCTCTCCCAAACACACACACACACACATAAAACACACAAAAAACACAATAGACAACAGACACACGCACGCACGCGCGCGCACACACACACACACACACACACACACACACACACACACACAGAGTTGGAAACATTCTTCTGCCACCACAGGCAGACCCAAATGAAAATGGACACATTTTATTTTTCACAAAAACAGCCAGTTTGAAATCAATCGAAAAAATAAAGACTCTCTTTCTCTCTCTCCCCATTACGCAAAAAATAATGTACATACACACAAAACAACACAACACAACACACACACACACACACACACACACACACAGATAATAGAGTTTTGGAAACACTCTTCTAAACCAGCAGTCTGACAGCATTCACAATTCAACAAGTAAGCACCACTAAAGCTATATTCCGCTGCGGACAATGGCATTGCTGATCATAATGGAGCAGGAAGGCAATTTCATAATGACGTTTTCTCACCTTTCATGAGGAACTTATTTATTACAATACATCAATTAAAACACACACGCACGCACACACACGTACACGCACACACACGCACACACACAGACGTTCAAGTGTCACACACACATAATGACGTTTTCTCACCTTTCATGAGGAACTTATTTATTACAATACATCAATTAAAACACACACACACACACACACACACACACACACACACACAACCACACACGCATTCAAATGTTAACGATGGTTTCATCTTTATGAAAACCAGCCGGTTTTTAAGTGATATCTTACATTCCCACACCGAGAGCAAATTTCAAACAAAGATTAACAACAACCCAAAACATGAATAATACATCTCAAATCCGCACATTAGCCTGTCAAAAGGAGGGAAAGAAAAAAAAGACCTGCATTCAAACCACATCATTCCAAACATTTGCCCATTCACCGTGAAACATTTTTTTTAACTTGCCTAAATTTTTTTTTTTAAGTCACAAATTTGTTTAACTCGTTCTGACCAGAAATACCGTTGCAAGTTGGCAAATATATTTGTTCTCGGAGATCAATTTAATGATTATAATATAGGACACTCCATCCTGAAGAAATCCGAAGCACACACATACCGTAATATCTACATAAATACTAAATGTAGTCACACCCGGCTACGCAAGTGATGATTTTTTTCTCACTGCACAAAAAAATGACGCCTGTTTTCTCGCGCGGATCCGCAGTCGGGTCTTTGGCTGATTGATGGACGCTAAAATTCTGCTCTAAGATGGAGAGTATTCACGTCTCCAAATTGCAACTAAACGCTGGCTGATTATAGGATGCTAATTACTCTTACATGGAGACTCTTCACGCCTCGAAATTGCAACTTGACCTAAATTAGGTGCCGAGGAGCACGTAAACCTGGCGGAAAGCTGCTCCTCGTAGTGCTTCTGGCGGAGTAAGCGGACTGAATTTGCACAATGAGGGTATCACTTGGCCATAAGGTATTTATAATGGTTAACTCGCTGTATCTTTCCACTGTTCCATCTCAGTCTGCAACCTGCCGTTTACTGTATCTGAGGTTACAAAACGGATAATAAACTACATTCTGGGCTGACTGTATTTTTCTGTGTTGAAATATTTAAAGTTCAATTAAAAAAACAAACATTCGTTGCTCTGTTCCAGAGTTTCTCTGTATTTTAATTTTGAAATAATAATATTCCCATGTTCTGTTGATGTTTATACTCTAACGATTCAAATTCCACATACATCATATATATATTTTCTCTTTCTTTCTTTCTTTTTCAGACTTTTTCAAATGCTGATGACACTAAAACCCGAGCAAAATCGATTCAACCTCACTGATTTTTCTTCCTTTTTTATTTAAAAAAAAAAAAATCACTATTACTCTGATACAGTGTATTCAACACAGACACAAACCATGAGCAATTCAACTCTCATCAGCATCATCACCACCATCACACATGATTACACAAATGCACTGTACACAAACACATATTTTTGGTTTTGCGTGTGAGGACAATCTTTTCCCAACAATCTCACTTCTTTTTTTTTATTATATGAAACAGAAAACGTGTGAGCGCCAATGAAGCTACATAGTTAGGCACACTGGTATCTCTTTCTTCTATTTTTTTTTTCAATCACACTAAAACTCAACCCAACTAATCTGAAACCATTCAGGCAGAATCAAGATCTGTGCGTGCCTGCGGTGTTTTTGTTTGTTTTTTTTGTGTGTTTTTTGTTGTTGTTGTTGTTTTCTCCAATGTAACGTATGTCTGCCTAGCTGTCTCTTGTCTGTCAGTCACTCGGTTTCTGTCCGTCCGTCTCTCTCTCTCTCTCTCTCTCTCTCTTTCTCTCTGTGTGTCACTCTGTCTCTGTCTCTCTCTACACTCAGAGCTGCTCCAATCAACCCTACAAAACACAAATAAACCACACATAGACACAACCATACACAACCACACACACACACACACACGCACACACACACACACGCACAAAACCACACACACACATACATACACACACACGCACGCACGCACAAAATCACACACACACACACACACACAACCACACACACAAAACCTCACAACAACCTACATCCCACCCCCCACCCCCCTTACCCCATCCCAAGCCCCTCACCTCACACCCTCCTTTAACAAACGCACCACACAATCAAACCCTGAAGAAAATAAAAATATTAAAACACACCCACCCACTAGCACCACCACCCCTCCAACTCTAATCGAACTTGACCAGGCCTGGCAGCTCCATCCTCTCGCCCAGTTTGGGCAGCCCGTGCGCCTTGAGCACCATGTCCGCCTCTTGCCGCGCCTCGGGGGCCAGGGCCCGCCGGCTGTCAGCCTGCTGCACGGGGGGCGGCGAGCGGTTGAAGTCCTTGCGGAACTCCTGCAGCGCCTGGGACACGTAGTCCGGGCGGAGCTCCAGCATCTTGAACAGCGCCAGGCACGTGGCGCGCGGGTTCCGCATCAAGTCCTCGTACAGCAGAGCGCGCACAGGCACCCCGCGGTCCCGCAGCTCCGACACGCAGGCGACGCCCGCCGCCCAGGCCGCTGTGGCGATGCCCGACGCCGACAGGCTGGAGGGGCGGAGGGAGGAGGAGGGCTTGACGTTGACGCCGGTCAGAGCGGCGTGCAGCCAGCGGCGGCCGCACGGGAACACGGTGGAGAGGGCCCGGCTGTCCAGCAGGAAGCGCAGGGCCATGGAGGCCGGGTCGGCGGCGGCCAGGGCCAGGCAGGAGTTGAGGGACTTGAGGCTGTTGCGGTAGAGGAAGAGGTAGGTGGCGCGCGGGAAGGCCGGGTAGAGGTCCTCGATGAGGCGGGTGACGGCGGGGCGGGCCTTGACCAGCACCACCCCGCACCGGTCGTCCGGCTTGCACAGCAGTCTGACGGCGCTGGTCAGCAGCTGGGAGTACTCCCCGGTGGGCAGCTTCCCACCCCGGTGCAGCACGGCCAGGCACGTGAGAGCGTCCGGCTCGTTCAGCACGCGCATGTTGGGCGCCGAGCCCAGCACGTGCGCCAGGAGGGTGGAGCCCGAGCGGGGCGTGCAGCTCAGCCAGGCTAGGGGCACGCGCGGCACGCCCACGTCGGAGGCCGTCTTGTGGAAGGAGGCCAGCGGCATGGTGATGACGTACTGGGCAAGATGGAACTGCCGGAGGTGCAGCGGCCCGCCCCGGTACACGTCCTGCCCCTCCTCCGTCTGCACGAACACCGCCTCGTGCCGCGTGATGCAGTACAGCGACACGTGGGGCCGCAGGATGTGCGACGGGTGCTTGAAGCACTTGTGCTTGGTGATGAAGTTGCTGGGGTCCGCCACGGAGCAGTCCTTCAGCTTCCGCCGCCACAGGATCTGCAGCAGGGAGCCAGGGGGCGTACAGTGAGGGTGTGAGAGTGATGTGTGTCGTAAACACTTTGTTGTGTATTACAGAGCAAAGCGAACACTTTCAAACAGTGCACAGAGTGGAGGTGTTTGGTGATGTGTGTTCCGAAACAGTTTAACAGGAATTATAGAGCAAAATGAACATTTGATTAAGGCAGTCCACAGTCATGGTGTGTGGTGTGAGTGATCTGTTTTCGAAACAGTTTGTTGGGAAATTAAAAAAAAAAAAAGCAAAATGAAAACTTGAAACATTGCACAGAGGGGAGGTACTTGGTGGTGTATGCTCCAAACAGTTTGTTGGGAATAAAAGAAAAAAACCAACAACTAAAGCAATCCACAGAATCACTCACTCACTCACACACACACACACACACACACACACACACACACACACACACACACACACACCACAGTACATAATATCATGTCTTAAATCACATAATGCGAATAGGCGTCAAACTGAAGACCACACACACACACACACACACACACACACACACACACACACACACACACACACACAAACCACCACCACCAACGTAACAACAACAACCCCCACCACACCACACCACACCACACCCACACCCTACCACACACACACACACACACACACACACACACTCTTAAACCCCCACGCCCCCCTAGACTCGAACCTCTTGCACGTGGGCGCTCTGCTTGAACTGCAGCCCGCGCCGGGCGTCCCGCCGCACGCGCTCCACGCCGAAGATGGCCCAGGTGAACTTCTGGAAGGTGACCACGAGGCGGCGCGTGAGCACGTAGAGCAGCAGAGACAGAGCCTGCAGCACCCAGTCTCGCGCCACGTGCATGGCCACGCTCATGTTCTCCAGGTGGTTCGGCTGGCTGCCGCTGGTGTCCATGATGGACGGGTGGATGGGTGGGTGGGTAGGTTGGGGTGAGTGAGGTGGGTGTGTGTGGAGTGGGTGTTGGAGGAGAGAGAGGAGGGAGGGTGGGCGGTAGAGGGCGTTGGGAGTTGTTTATGGGATGGTGGGGAATTTGGAAGGAGGAAGAGAAGAGGGGTGTGGGGTGATTTGTGGTGGAGTGGGGAAGAGGAGGGTTGTGACTGCTGGTGCTGGATGAGGAAGAGGAGGAGGAGGAGGGTGATTTCAGGTGAAGTGAGAAGGAGGAGGATTTCTGATGGAGTGACAAAGGAGGGGGACGAGGAAGAGGAGGAGGAATAGGAGGAGGGTGATTTCAAGCGGAGTGGCAAAGAGAACTTCTACCGTAGTGATGATGATGATGATAAGGTTCTCTGGGAGCGGCTGTGTGTGTTGGAGGAGGGGGTGTTGAGGCTAAGACACCGTCAGTCGAAGGAACTGTTCCAGAGACACTGTCGTCAACAGGCTGCGGGGAATGCTGCAGTGGATTGAAGAGGGGATGGTAGTGACACATACACTAAGGACTGATTTCAGGGGGATCCTGGGTGTCACTTCTGGATCCACAGGGATTTCTCAGTGTTTTGGTGGGGATTGTGGTCCACAGGGATTATCGAGGATAGGCCGAGTGAGATACTGACGGATTTCAGAACTTATCCACACGGAGATTCTCCCAAAGTGATGTACTGATGGATTATGATGATTCGCCTTCAAATATTCAACCAGGACTTTCCTCGTGGGATTACAGAAGTGTCCATTCACATCCTAGGCAAGTATTTTGTTCGTGGATCGCTTAAATACTGAGGTATCTTAATACTTCGTAGACCTCGTAGAACCTCGGTGTAGTGAAGATGAACGGTTCTGGTTGTTCCACAGCCGCTACTGAATCACAGGGCACTGTAGGATTTCAGCGATGCTGTTGGATTTTTAAAAGGATGATGAGAGCCTCAAGGCAACTTGTCAGTCACCTCAACCCGGGGTGGGCAGATTGTCGTGTGCAGATAACCCTGTGGTTGTAAAGTAAAGCTTGTTCTCTGACCGAAGATATGCCACAACGTAAGTATCAATAAGAATGATGAACAGTAAAAGGATGGGACACAGACGACTCGTCTTCTTCCCTCTTCTTGCTGAGCTGGGTGGAATGGTGCTTGCTTGTTGCAGGTCTCAGGACATGCTATATGAAGGGAGGCCACTCGTCTCTGCTGCCGGATAGACGGGACACCGGCTGCGAGAGAAACGTTGCACGGAATATGAGGAAAACAAAGTTTTGATTAACAGCAACAATCGTCGTCATCATTATCAACATACCATTATCATTATCATTAGGTCATCTTTTTCTTTTTTTCCATATATCACCATCATCATCATGAGGTCATTATCTTCTTTTTATTTTGATTCTCATCATCATCAACATACCATCATCATTATCATCAGGTCATCATCTTTATATATATATATATATATATATATATATATATATATATATATATATATATATATATATATATATATCATGAACACACCATTCTAATTACCATCAGCTCATTATGAAGATGATGATGATGACGATGATGATGGTAATGGTTATTGTTGTTGTTATTATAAGCACACAGCCACCACCTTCCCCCTTGCCAATGTGCCCCTGAAGAATCCAAATCAGTATGAACAATAAACATAACACCATGAAAAAAAACAGCCACAACATCAGTATGAACAATAAACATAACACCATGAACAATAAACATAACACCATGAACAAAACAGTCACAACATCAGTATGAACAATAAACATAACACCATGAACAATAAACATAACACCATGAACAAAACAGTCACAACATCAGTATGAACAATAAACATAACACCATGAACAATAAACATAACACCATGAACAGTCACAGCATCAGTATGAACAATAAACATAACACCATGAAAAAAACAGTCATAACATCAGTATGAACAATAAACATAACACCATGAAAAAAACCCAGTCATAACATCAGTACGAACAATAAACATAACACCATGAAAAAAAACAGTCATAACATCAGCATGAACAATAAACATAACACCATGAACAAAACAGTCACAACATCAGTATGAACAATAAACATAACACCATGAAAAAAACAGTCATAACATCAGTATGAACAATAAACATATCATCATGAACAAAACAGTCATAACATCAGTACGAACAATAAACATAACACCATGAAAAAAACAGTCATAACATCAGCATGAACAATAAACATAACACCATGAAAAAAACAGTCATAACATCAGTACGAACAATAAACATAACACCATGAACAAAACAGTCATAACATCAGTATGAACAATAAACATAACACCATGAACAAAACAGTCACAACATCAGTATGAACAATAAACATAACACCATGAAAAAAACAGTCATAACATCAGTATGAACAATAAACATAACACCATGAAAAAAACAGTCATAACATCAGTATGAACAATAAACATAACACCATGAACAATAAACATAACACCATGAAAAAAACAGTCATAACATCAGTACGAACACTAAACATATCATCATGAACAATAAACATAACACCATGAACAAAACAGTCACAACATCAGTATGAACAATAAGCATAACACCATGAAAAAAACAGTCACAACATCAGTATGAACAATAAACATAACACCATGAACAATAAACATAACACCATGAACAATAAACATAACACCATGAACAAAACAGTCACAACATCAGTATGAACAATAAACATATCATCATGAACAAAACAGTCATAACATCAGTATGAACAATAAACATATCATCATGAACAAAACAGTCATAACATCAGTATGAACAATAAACATAACACCATGAACAATAAACATAACACCATGAACAAAACAGTCATAACATCAGTATGAACAATAAACATAACACCATGAACAATAAACATAACACCATGAACAAAACAGTCACAACATCAGTATGAACAATAAACATAACACCATGAACAATAAACATAACACCATGAACAATAAACATAACACCATGAACAAAACAGTCACAACATCAGTATGAACAATAAACATAACACCATAAACAAAATAGTCACAACATCAGTATGAACAATAAACATAACATCATGAACAAAACAGTCACAACATCAGTATGAACAATAAACATAACACCATGAACAAAATAGTCACAACATCAGTATGAACAATAAACATAACACCATAAACAAAATAGTCACAACATCAGTATGAACAATAAACATAACATCATGAACAAAACAGTCACAACATCAGTATGAACAATAAACATAACACCATGAACAATAAACATAACACCATGAACAAAACAGTCACAACATCAGTATGAACAATAAACATAACACCATGAACAATAAACATAACACCATGAACAAAACAGTCACAACATCAGTATGAACAATAAACATAACACCATGAACAATAAACATAACACCATGAACAAAACAGTCACAACATCAGTATGAACAATAAACATAACACCATGAACAATAAACATAACACCATGAACAAAACAGTCACAACATCAGTATGAACAATAAACATAACACCATGAACAATAAGCATAACACCATGAACAAAACAGTCATAACAAACGATGACGAAATACGTTCCAACTGGATGGAGAGGAAGGGAGAAAAATGGGAAACACACACACACACACACACACACACACACACACACACACACACACACACACACACAGAAAGAGAGTCAAGACAGAGCAGAGATATATCACTGCGTGTGTGCGACAGCGTGCGCGCTTTCCTGTATGCTCGCCTGCTTTCAGCATCAGAATTGGAATAACAGAATCCAATCCAAATCACGATTCTAAAAACAAATTGGGGATGCTCTCTCTCTCTCTCTCTCTCTCTCCTTCTCTTTCTCTCTCACTCTCTCTCTCTCTCTCCTACTCTTTCTCTCTCCCCCCCTCTCTCTCCTTCTCTCTCTCTCTCACTCTCTCTCTCTCTTCCTTTTTTTTTTTAAAATACAAATTCCAGTTCATCCTCATTTCATCTGTCTCACTGCTGTCGCCCGCAAGAAAAAATGCGACTTGTGACGCACACAAGCAACTTGGCATGCTTTCGACTGTGAAAAAGTGCCGCGTCAGTAAATGGTTGGTTGGTCCCTAACCCGACTGAAGTGAAGGCCATTAGTAACGCTTTCGCTCTTTCTTTCTTTCTTTCTTTCTTTGCTTCTCTGTCTCTTTCTCTGTCTCCATTTCTCCATTCTTTCTGTCTTTAGCTCTGGCTGGCTGGCTGGCTGTCTGTCTGTCTGTCTGTCTGCCTGCCTGCCTGTCTGTCTGTCTGTCTGTCTGTCTCTCTCTCTCTCTCTCTCAGCCTCAAAATTGTGTGAGGGAAAGATATAGAAAACGGGGCATCTGATGCTTACTTTAGGAAGACAGAGGGTAGTGTGTGTGTGTGTGTGTGTGTGTGTGTGTGTGTGTGTGTGTGTGTGTGTGTGTGTCTGTGTCTGTGTGTGTGTGTGTGTGTGTGTGTGCATGCGTGCAGGCGCCCGTTTCTGCCCCCCCACCCCTACCCCTACCCCCACCCCCTACCGCCTCCTTCTCTCTTGCTCTCGCTCGCTCGCTCTGATATGAGGAGCAATGACCTTTCCATGAGTAAATCCTACCACTCTCTCTCTCCCCCCCCCCCCTCTCTCTCTCTCATTTAAACAATAAGGGCCAATGACATCAGGCAAACACAATGACACACACACAGACACAGACACAGACACACACACACACACTAACACACACACACACTAACAC
Source organism: Babylonia areolata (assembly GCF_041734735.1). Classification (NCBI taxonomy): domain Eukaryota; kingdom Metazoa; phylum Mollusca; class Gastropoda; order Neogastropoda; family Buccinidae; genus Babylonia; species Babylonia areolata. The sequence continues at coordinate 45,926,236 of NC_134894.1, read as the reverse complement.
ACACACATCCGCCTTTTCACCGTCACCTGCACGACAAGGAATGTGACTCTAATGGCACACACTGATGACCTTTTCTACCTTCACAACGACGTCGCTTACCAACCGGCACAGTACAGGTCGTCTCCCCTGCCCGTGCCGTGTGCGACAACTTTTTGTCACCCACCAAAATCCTGTCTCTGTGTCTTTATTTATTTATTTATTTATTTATTTATCTGTTCATTTTGATGCAGTTCCACGCTCACTCCATTGTGGTTCGTCATTTCAGGAATAGCCGTAACGGTTGAAAAGCTGCTGTCAGATAAATGCTGTATATGATACTGAAATGTCGTTATCAAATAGTTTAAAATTATTCAAAAAAAAAAAAAAAAAAAAAAAAAAAAAAAAACCGAAAGAGAAAAGAAACAGCACTAGCGATTGTGGCACTTTTCACCCCCGTAAAAAAAACAAAAAACCAAGTCGCTAATTCTTCATCTGGTGAGCGTAAAATAAAGAAGGAATCACACGCGATAAATCATATGGACGCCGTCGCCATTATTCTGTCTGTGAATATATATACATTGTTCTTTTTCTTTCTTTACTTTTCCTTCCAAAACCTCCACCCACACACCTCATCCCTTCCTTCCTAATGGACTGCTGATGGGGGAGGGGCTGGGGGGTGAGGGGGTAGGGGTGAGGGGGGGGATTTGCTGAATTCCTCTACAAACAGGAACGCTGAACGATGTTTGTGAGAGGGGGAGAGGTGGCGGGTAGGGAGGATGAAGGGTTGTATGAGGTGGGTGAGGCCCAGGAATCTGGTTCCACGTGGTAGAGGTGGGTATGTAATGGGAAAAAAAACCACCAACAGAGACAATGGGACATGTTCTGAAACAGACGGGCAGACAGACAGACAGATGGAGACAGTTTTAGGGACACAAAGACAGACAGACAGACAGACACACACACACACACACACACACGTTTGAACAGAACCTGCATATTACATGTGGATGGGCCTGATGACTGGATCTTCAGGTAGATGGTTGTTGGTTGCACAGTTCTATCTATCATACTGGATATGTTCGAGAGACAGGGCATTGACTGCTTTGGGGAAAAAGCTACTGGCGAAGCGATTGGTTTTTTGTCCTTATACTTCTGTACCGTCGTCCAGAGGGGAGCATCTCGAAAATCCCAAAAGCTCGATGTGATTCGTCCTGGCTTGGTTTCTTTTTCAGTTCGCCAAGTGCGTGCTGCACACAGGACCTCGATTTTTTTTTTTTTTTTTTTTTTTTTTTTCTCATCTGAATGACTAAAAGTTCAGTTTGATTTTCCAGTCAAACATAGGAGAAAGGGCGAATCCGGGATTGGAACACCAGATCCTCACGGGCACTGTTCTGGCAAGACAGGCATGAGCGAGAGAAAAAAAAGAGTTGACAACATCGCATGCAGAACGGACAGGAAAACCTTTTGCAGAGACACAGACTTTGATGACACACAACCGACATGCCTGGAGGAATCTGGTGAACATTTTCTCCTGTGTGGCGCCCTCAAAGACTCTTCACATTTGTGTTTGTATTTCTTTTTATCACAACAGATTTCTCTGTGTGAAATTCGGGCTGCTCTCACCAAGGAGAGCGCGTCGCTACACTGAGAGCGCCACCCATTTTTGGGGGGGTATTTTTTCCTACGTGCAGTTTTATTTGTTTTTCCTATCGAAGTGGATTTTTAGACAAAATTTTGCCAAGGAACATCTCTTTTGTTGCTGTGGGTTCTTTTACGTGCGCTAAGTGCATGCTGCACACGGGACCTCGGTTTTTCGTCTCATCCGAATGACTAAAAGTTCAGTTTGACTTTCCAGCCAAACATTGGAGAAAGGGCGAATCCGGGATTGGAACTCAGATCCTCACGGGCACTGTTCTGGCAAGACAGGCATGAGCGAGAACAAAAAAAAAAAATGAGTTGACAACATCGCATGCAGAATGGACATGAAAACATTTTGCAGAGACACAGGCTTTGATGACAAACAACCGACATGCCTGGGGGAATCTGCTGAACATTTTCTCCTGTGTGGCACCCCCAAAGACTCTTCACATTTGTGTTTGTATTTCTTTTTATCACAACAGATTTCTCTATGTGAAATTCGGGCTGCTCTCACCAAGGAGAGCGCGTCGCTACACTACAGCGCCACCCTTTTTTTTTGGGGGGGGGGGTATTTTTTCCTACGTGCAGTTTTATTTGTTTTTCCTATCGAAGTGGATTTTTAGACAAAATTTTGCCAAGGAACATCTCTTTTGTTGCTGTGGGTTCTTTTACGTGCGCTAAGTGCATGCTGCACACGGGACCTCGGTTTATCGTCTCATCCGAATGACTAGCGTCCAGACCACCACTTAAGGTCTAGTGGAGGGGGAGAAAATATCGGCGGCTGAGCCGTGATTTCAACCAGTGCGCTCACATTCTCTCGCTTCCTATGCGGACGCGTTACCTCTAGGCCATCACTCCACTACATAACTAAGGAAGAAGAACAACAACAACAATAACAATAACAACAAGAAGAAGAAGAAGGGCAAGAACAAGAACAAGAAGATCAATCAGAACAAGATTCATAAGAACAAGAAGATTCGTTCGTTTATTTATTTATTTATAGTCTGTTCATCTAAGATGGTGATATTAGACTCAAAATAATGATATTATTATTCTTATCATTATTTGCATTATTATCATTTCTATCATAATGATGATTGTTATTATCAATTAGAAAATCGACATTTCTGTATGTTCGAATGAAAAGAGGGGCGGTTGAGGTGGAGGGGAGGGGGGCAAGGGGGAGGGGACTAAGAAAGGAAGAGACAGACAGACAGACAGAGACAGAGAGACAGAGAGAGAGAGGGAGAGAGAGAGAGAGAGAGAGAACAGAATGTGGAAAAGATAGAGTACAAAATGTAAAATGGACAGGGACTGGAGAAAGAAAAAAAAGAAACATAACAAGAGCAAGAACAAGAACAAGAAGAAGATGCTTTTGTCCATCATGTGACGGGCGCAATAGCCGAGTGGTTAAAGCGTTGGACTGTCAATCTGAGGGTCCCGGGTTCGAATCACGGTGACGGCGCCTGGTGGGTAAAGGGTGGAGATTTTTACGATCTCCCAGGTCAACATATGTGCAGACCTGCTAGTGCCTGAACCCCCTTCGTGTGTATATGCAAGCAGAAGATCAAATATACACGTTAAAGATCCTGTAATCCATGTCAGCGTTCGGTGGGTTATGGAAACAAGAACATACCCAGCATGCACACCCCCGAAAACGGAGTATGGCTGCCTACATGGCGGGGTAAAAACGGTCATACACGTAAAAGCCCACTCGTGTGCATACGAGTGAACGCAGAAGAAGAAGAAGTCCATCATGTGTACATCGTGATTTAAGCATCCTTCTGGACTCGGGGGCACAGTGGATTTGAGACACAGGAAGTGGAAAGGTCAAGCGTCAGGAACTAAGCTGAACTATCGCCCCCAACACGTGTCTCTGGTTTCTGGGATTTCTAATGTTGTATGCATGTGTGCGAGCGATGGCTGTGTTTGTTTGGTGCATGTGTGAAGAGGAGTGTGTGTGTGTGTGTGTGTGTGTGTGTGTGTGTGTGTGTGTGTGTGTGTGCTGTGTGTGTGTGTGTCGTCGTCGTCTTCAGTTTAACGTCTTTCCACTTGAACTGATATTAGACGGAAAAACAACAACAACAACAACAAACCCGTGGGGGTAGGGGTTATGGGAGGGGGTGGGGGCGGGGGCGGGGGGGGGGGGGGGTAAAAGTGTGTGTATGTGTGGAGGGTGAATAGGGAGAGACAACGCTAGGGAAAATGGAAACGTTATAAACGCCAACATCAAACAACTATAACAAATGTCCTATTGGACTACGCAGCAAACCTTCTGCAACAACAAATAACATATTGTGTGTGTGTGTGTGAGTGTGTGGAGAGGGTGTGGGTGTGTTTGAGACTGTTTGCCCGCGTGTGTGTGTGTGTGTGTGTGTGTGTGTGTGTGTGTGTGTAA
>NC_134894.1:45902221-45912221 GCF_041734735.1 Babylonia areolata | reverse complement strand
GGACGGATACATATACTGACAGAAAGACAGTCCGACACAGAGACAGACGGACGGATACATATACTGACAGAAAGACAGTCCGACACAGAGACAGACGGACGGATACATATACTGACAGAAAGACAGTCCGACACAGAGACAGACGGACGGATACATATACTGACAGAAAGACAGTCCGACACAGAGACAGACGGACGGATACAGTGACTGACAGAAAGACAGTCCGACACAGAGACAGACGGAAGGATACATATACTGACAGAAAGACAGTCCGACACAGAGACAGACGGACGGATACAGTGACTGATAGAAAGACAGTCCGACACAGAGACAGACGGACGGATACAGTGACTGACAGAAAGACAGTCCAACACTGAGACAGACGGACGGATACATATACTGACAGAAAGACAGTCCGCCACTGAGACAGACGGACGGATACAGTGACTGACAGAAAGACAGTCCGACACAGAGACAGACGGACGGATACAGTGACTGACAGAAAGACAGTCCGACACAGAGACAGACGGACGGATACAGTGACTGACAGAAAGACAGTCCGACACAGAGACAGACGGAAGGATACATATACTGACAGAAAGACAGTCCGCCACTGAGACAGACGGACGGATACAGTGACTGACAGAAAGACAGTCCGACACAGAGACAGACGGACGGATACAGTGACTGACAGAAAGACAGTCCGACACAGAGACAGACGGACGGATACAGTGACTGACAGAAAGACAGTCCGACACAGAGACAGACGGACGGATACAGTGACTGACAGAAAGACAGTCCGACACAGAGACAGACGGACGGATACATATACTGACAGAAAGACAGTCCGACACAGCGACAGACGGACGGATACATATACTGACAGAAAGACAGTCCGACACAGAGACAGACGGACGGATACAGTGACTGACAGAAAGACAGTCCGACACAGAGACAGACGGACGGATACATATACTGACAGAAAGACAGTCCGACACAGCGACAGACGGACGGATACAGTGACTGACAGAAAGACAGTCCGACACTGAGACAGACGGACGGATACATATACTGACAGAAAGACAGTCCGACACAGCGACAGACGGACGGATACATATACTGACAGAAAGACAGTCCGACACAGAGACAGACGGACGGATACAGTGACTGACAGAAAGACAGTCCGACACAGAGACAGACGGACGGATACATATACTGACAGAAAGACAGTCCGACACAGCGACAGACGGACGGATACAGTGACTGACAGAAAGACAGTCCGACACTGAGACAGACGGACGGATACATATACTGACAGAAAGACAGTCCGACACTGAGACAGACGGACGGATACATATACTGACAGAAAGACAGTCCGACACAGCGACAGACGGACGGATACAGTGACTGACAGAAAGACAGTCCGACACTGAGACAGACGGACGGATACATATACTGACAGAAAGACAGTCCGACACAGAGACAGACGGACGGATACAGTGACTGACAGAAAGACAGTCCGACACAGAGACAGACGGACGGATACATATACTGACAGAAAGACAGTCCGACACAGAGACAGACGGACGGATACAGTGACTGACAGAAAGACAGTCCGACACAGAGACAGACGGACGGATACATATACTGACAGAAAGACAGTCCGACACACAGACAGACGGACGGATACATATACTGACAGAAAGACAGTCCGACACAGAGACAGACGGACGGATACAGTGACTGACAGAAAGACAGTCCGACACAGAGACAGACGGACGGATACAGTGACTGACAGAAAGACAGTCCGACACAAAGACAGACGGACGGATACATATACTGACAGAAAGACAGTCCGACACAGAGACAGACGGACGGATACATATACTGACAGAAAGACAGTCCGACACAGAGACAGACGGACGGATACATATACTGACAGAAAGACAGTCCGACACTGAGACAGACGGACGGATACAGTGACTGACAGAAAGACAGTCCGACACAGAGACAGACGGACGGATACATATACTGACAGAAAGACAGTCCGACACAGAGATAGACGGACGGATACATATACTGACAGAAAGGACAGTCCGACACAGAGACAGACGGACGGATACAGTGACTGACAGAAAGACAGTCCGACACAGAGACAGACGGACGGATACATATACTGACAGAAAGACAGTCCGACACAGAGATAGACGGACGGATACATATACTGACAGAAAGACAGTCCGACACTGAGACAGACGGACGGATACATATACTGACAGAAAGACAGTCCGACACTGAGACAGACGGACGGATACATATACTGACAGAAAGACAGTCCGACACTGAGACAGACGGACGGATACATATACTGACAGAAAGACAGTCCGCCACTGAGACAGACGGACGGATACAATGACTGACAGAAAGACAGTCCGACACTGAGACAGACGGACGGATACATATACTGACAGAAAGACAGTCCGACACTGAGACAGACGGACGGATACATATACTGACAGAAAGACAGTCCGACACAGAGACAGACGGACGGATACAGTGACTGACAGAAAGACAGTCCGACACAGAGACAGACAGACGGATACATATACTGACAGAAAGACAGTCCGACACTGAGACAGACGGACGGATACATATACTGACAGAAAGACAGTCCGACACAGAGACAGACAGACGGATACATATACTGACAGAAAGACAGTCCGACACTGAGACAGACGGACGGATACATATACTGACAGAAAGACAGTCCGACACAGAGACAGACGGACGGATACAGTGACTGACAGAAAGACAGTCCGACACAGAGACAGACGGACGGATACATATACTGACAGAAAGACAGTCCGACACAGAGACAGACGGACGGATACATATACTGACAGAAAGACAGTCCGCCACTGAGACAGACGGACGGATACAGTGACTGACAGAAAGACAGTCCGACACAGAGACAGACGGACGGATACAGTGACTGACAGAAAGACAGTCGACACAGAGACAGACGGACGGATACAGTGACTGACAGAAAGACAGTCCGACACAGAGACAGACGGACGGATACAGTGACTGACAGAAAGACAGTCCGACACAGAGACAGACGGACGGATACATATACTGACAGAAAGACAGTCCGACACTGAGACAGACGGACGGATACATATACTGACAGAAAGACAGTCCGACACAGAGATAGACGGACGGATACAGTGACTGACAGAAAGACAGTCCGACACAGAGACAGACGGACGGATACATATACTGACAGAAAGACAGTCCGACACTGAGACAGACGGACGGATACATATACTGACAGAAAGACAGTCCGACACTGAGACAGACGGACGGATACAGTGACTGACAGAAAGACAGTCCGACACTGAGACAGACGGACGGATACAGTGACTGACAGAAAGACAGTCCGACACTGAGACAGACGGACGGATACATATACTGACAGAAAGACAGTCCGACACAGAGACAGACGGACGGATACAGTGACTGACAGAAAGACAGTCCGACACAGAGACAGACGGACGGATACAGTGACTGACAGAAAGACAGTCCGACACAGAGACAGACGGAAGGATACATATACTGACAGAAAGACAGTCCGACACTGAGACAGACGGACGGATACATATACTGACAGAAAGACAGTCCGACACAGAGACAGACGGACGGATACATATACTGACAGAAAGACAGTCTGACACAGAGACAGACGGACGGATACAGTGACTGACAGAAAGACAGTCCGACACAGAGACAGACGGACGGATACAGTGCTGACAGAAAGACAGTCCGACACAGAGACAGACGGACGGATACATATACTGACAGAAAGACAGTCTGACACAGAGACAGACGGACGGATACATATACTGACAGAAAGACAGTCCGACACAGAGACAGACGGACGGATACAGTGACTGACAGAAAGACAGTCCGACACAGAGACAGACGGACGGATACAGTGACTGACAGAAAGACAGTCCGACACAGAGACAGACGGACGGATACAGTGACTGACAGAAAGACAGTCCGACACAGAGACAGACGGACGGATACAGTGACTGACAGAAAGACAGTCCGACACAGAGACAGACGGACGGATACAGTGACTGACAGAAAGACAGTCCGACACAGAGACAGACGGACGGATACAGTGACTGACAGAAAGACAGTCCGACACAGAGACAGACGGACGGATACAGTGACTGACAGAAAGACAGTCCGACACAGAGACAGACGGACGGATACAGTGACTGACAGAAAGACAGTCCGACACTGAGACAGACGGACGGATACAGTGACTGACAGAAAGACAGTCCGACACAGAGACAGACGGACGGATACATATACTGACAGAAAGACAGTCCGACACACAGACAGACGGACGGATACATATACTGACAGAAAGACAGTCCGACACAGAGACAGACGGACGGATACAGTGACTGACAGAAAGACAGTCCGACACAGAGACAGACGGACGGATACAGTGACTGACAGAAAGACAGTCCGACACAGAGACAGACGGACGGATACAGTGACTGACAGAAAGACAGTCCGACACAGAGACAGACGGACGGATACATATACTGACAGAAAGACAGTCCGACACAGAGATAGACGGACGGATACATATACTGACAGAAAGACAGTCCGACACAGAGACAGACGGACGGATACAGTGACTGACAGAAAGACAGTCCGACACAGAGACAGACGGACGGATACATATACTGACAGAAAGACAGTCCGACACAGAGATAGACGGACGGATACATATACTGACAGAAAGACAGTCCGACACTGAGACAGACGGACGGATACATATACTGACAGAAAGACAGTCCGACACAGAGACAGACGGACGGATACATATACTGACAGAAAGACAGTCCGACACAGAGACAGACGGACGGATACATATACTGACAGAAAGACAGTCCGACACTGAGACAGACGGACGGATACAGTGACTGACAGAAAGACAGTCCGACACAGAGACAGACGGACGGATACATATACTGACAGAAAGACAGTCCGACACAGAGATAGACGGACGGATACAGTGACTGACAGAAAGACAGTCCGACACTGAGACAGACGGACGGATACAGTGACTGACAGAAAGACAGTCCGACACTGAGACAGACGGACGGATACATATACTGACAGAAAGACAGTCCGACACAGAGACAGACGGACGGATACATATACTGACAGAAAGACAGTCCGACACAGAGACAGACGGACGGATACATATACTGACAGAAAGACAGTCCGACACAGAGACAGACGGACGGATACATATACTGACAGAAAGACAGTCCGACACAGAGACAGACGGACGGATACAGTGACTGACAGAAAGACAGTCCGACACAGAGACAGACAGACGGATACATATACTGACAGAAAGACAGTCCGACACTGAGACAGACGGACGGATACATATACTGACAGAAAGACAGTCCGACACAGAGACAGACAGACGGATACATATACTGACAGAAAGACAGTCCGACACTGAGACAGACGGACGGATACATATACTGACAGAAAGACAGTCCGACACAGAGACAGACGGACGGATACAGTGACTGACAGAAAGACAGTCCGACACAGAGACAGACGGACGGATACATATACTGACAGAAAGACAGTCCGACACAGAGACAGACGGACGGATACATATACTGACAGAAAGACAGTCCGCCACTGAGACAGACGGACGGATACAGTGACTGACAGAAAGACAGTCCGACACAGAGACAGACGGACGGATACAGTGACTGACAGAAAGACAGTCCGACACAGAGACAGACGGACGGATACAGTGACTGACAGAAAGACAGTCCGACACAGAGACAGACGGACGGATACAGTGACTGACAGAAAGACAGTCCGACACAGAGACAGACGGACGGATACATATACTGACAGAAAGACAGTCCGACACTGAGACAGACGGACGGATACATATACTGACAGAAAGACAGTCCGACACAGAGATAGACGGACGGATACAGTGACTGACAGAAAGACAGTCCGACACAGAGACAGACGGACGGATACATATACTGACAGAAAGACAGACCGACACTGAGACAGACGGACGGATACATATACTGACAGAAAGACAGTCCGACACTGAGACAGACGGACGGATACAGTGACTGACAGAAAGACAGTCCGACACTGAGACAGACGGACGGATACAGTGACTGACAGAAAGACAGTCCGACACTGAGACAGACGGACGGATACAGTGACTGACAGAAAGACAGTCCGACACAGAGACAGACGGACGGATACAGTGACTGACAGAAAGACAGTCCGACACAGAGACAGACGGACGGATACATATACTGACAGAAAGACAGTCCGACACAGAGACAGACGGACGGATACAGTGACTGACAGAAAGACAGTCCGACACAGAGACAGACGGACGGATACAGTGACTGACAGAAAGACAGTCCGACACAGAGACAGACGGAAGGATACATATACTGACAGAAAGACAGTCCGACACTGAGACAGACGGACGGATACATATACTGACAGAAAGACAGTCCGACACAGAGACAGACGGACGGATACATATACTGACAGAAAGACAGTCTGACACAGAGACAGACGGACGGATACAGTGACTGACAGAAAGACAGTCCGACACAGAGACAGACGGACGGATACAGTGCTGACAGAAAGACAGTCCGACACAGAGACAGACGGACGGATACATATACTGACAGAAAGACAGTCTGACACAGAGACAGACGGACGGATACATATACTGACAGAAAGACAGTCCGACACAGAGACAGACGGACGGATACAGTGACTGACAGAAAGACAGTCCGACACAGAGACAGACGGACGGATACAGTGACTGACAGAAAGACAGTCCGACACAGAGACAGACGGACGGATACAGTGACTGACAGAAAGACAGTCCGACACAGAGACAGACGGACGGATACAGTGACTGACAGAAAGACAGTCCGACACAGAGACAGACGGACGGATACAGTGACTGACAGAAAGACAGTCCGACACAGAGACAGACGGACGGATACAGTGACTGACAGAAAGACAGTCCGACACAGAGACAGACGGACGGATACAGTGACTGACAGAAAGACAGTCCGACACAGAGACAGACGGACGGATACAGTGACTGACAGAAAGACAGTCCGCCACTGAGACAGACGGACGGATACAGTGACTGACAGAAAGACAGTCCGACACAGAGACAGACGGACGGATACATATACTGACAGAAAGACAGTCCGACACACAGACAGACGGACGGATACATATACTGACAGAAAGACAGTCCGACACAGAGACAGACGGACGGATACAGTGACTGACAGAAAGACAGTCCGACACAGAGACAGACGGACGGATACAGTGACTGACAGAAAGACAGTCCGACACAGAGACAGACGGACGGATACAGTGACTGACAGAAAGACAGTCCGACACAGAGACAGACGGACGGATACATATACTGACAGAAAGACAGTCCGACACAGAGATAGACGGACGGATACATATACTGACAGAAAGACAGTCCGACACAGAGACAGACGGACGGATACAGTGACTGACAGAAAGACAGTCCGACACAGAGACAGACGGACGGATACATATACTGACAGAAAGACAGTCCGACACAGAGATAGACGGACGGATACATATACTGACAGAAAGACAGTCCGACACTGAGACAGACGGACGGATACATATACTGACAGAAAGACAGTCCGACACAGAGACAGACGGACGGATACATATACTGACAGAAAGACAGTCCGACACAGAGACAGACGGACGGATACATATACTGACAGAAAGACAGTCCGACACTGAGACAGACGGACGGATACAGTGACTGACAGAAAGACAGTCCGACACAGAGACAGACGGACGGATACATATACTGACAGAAAGACAGTCCGACACAGAGATAGACGGACGGATACAGTGACTGACAGAAAGACAGTCCGACACTGAGACAGACGGACGGATACAGTGACTGACAGAAAGACAGTCCGACACTGAGACAGACGGACGGATACATATACTGACAGAAAGACAGTCCGACACAGAGACAGACGGACGGATACATATACTGACAGAAAGACAGTCCGACACTGAGACAGACGGACGGATACATATACTGACAGAAAGACAGTCCGACACTGAGACAGACGGACGGATACATATACTGACAGAAAGACAGTCCGACACAGAGACAGACGGACGGATACATATACTGACAGAAAGACAGTCCGACACTGAGACAGACGGACGGATACAGTGACTGACAGAAAGACAGTCCGACACAGAGACAGACGGACGGATACAGTGACTGACAGAAAGACAGTCCGACACAGAGACAGACGGACGGATACATATACTGACAGAAAGACAGTCCGACACAGAGACAGACGGACGGATACATATACTGACAGAAAGACAGTCCGACACAGAGATAGACGGACGGATACATATACTGACAGAAAGACAGTCCGACACAGAGACAGACGGACGGATACATATACTGACAGAAAGACAGTCCGACACTGAGACAGACGGACGGATACAGTGACTGACAGAAAGACAGTCCGACACTGAGACAGACGGACGGATACATATACTGACAGAAAGACAGTCCGACACAGAGACAGACGGACGGATACAGTGACTGACAGAAAGACAGTCCGACACAGAGACAGACGGACGGATACATATACTGACAGAAAGACAGTCCGACACTGAGACAGACGGACGGATACATATACTGACAGAAAGACAGTCCGACACTGAGACAGACGGACGGATACATATACTGACAGAAAGACAGTCCGACACAGAGACAGACGGACGGATACAGATACTGACAGAAAGACAGTCCGACACTGAGACAGACGGACGGATACAGTGACTGACAGAAAGAGAGCGAGAGGAGACAGAGATGCAGAGACAGAGAGACTGGGATCGAGTGAACGAGGAAAGAACGAAGAAACAAAAATACAACCTTCTACTTTCCCTTCCTCGACATTCCTTAACACTACCACTGTAAGAAGAACGCTTACATCCTAGTCCATTTTTTTTTTTGTAAAATCTTGATCCTATTTACGTCACCTGAATGGGGATGGTAAGGAAGGTGTGTGTGTGTGTGTGTGTGTGTGTGTGTGTGTGTGTGTGTGTGCGTGCGTGTGTGTGTGTGTGTGTGGTGGGCAGCGGGGAGTGACAGGGGACAGGAGGGGTATAATAGATGGTTTGGAGATGGTTTGGTTTGGGTTAAAAGGAGTAGAAGAAGATAGAGACAGACAAACAGACACGTGCAGTCTGAGACAGATGCAGAGAGAAAGAAAGTGACAGAGACAAAAGAGAGACAGACAGACAGAGAGGAGGGAGAGACAGAGACACACAGAGAGGAGGGAGAGACAGACACACAGAGAGGAGGGAGAGACAGAGACACACAGAGAGGAGGGAGAGACAGACACACAGAGAGGAGGGAGAGACAGAGACACAGAGAGAGGAGGGAGAGACAGAGACACAGAGAGGAGGGAGAGACAAAGACACACAGAGAGGAGGGAGAGACAGAGACACACAGAGAGGAGGGAGAGACAGAGACACAGAGAGGAGGGAGAGACAGACATACACAGAGAGGAGGGAGAGACAGAGACACAGAGAGGAGGGAGAGACAGACACACAGAGAGAAGGGAGAGACAGAGACACACAGAGAGGAGGGAGAGACAGACACACACAGAGAGGAGGGAGAGACAGAGACACAGAGAGGAGGGAGAGACAGAGACACACAGAGAGGAGGGAGAGACAGAGACACACAGAGAGGAGGGAGAGACAGAGACACACAGAGAGGAGGGAGAGACAGAGACACACAGAGAGGAGGGAGAGACAGAGACACACAGAGAGGAGGGAGAGACAGACA
>NC_134894.1:45894721-45897221 GCF_041734735.1 Babylonia areolata | reverse complement strand
GAAATTTATTCTAGTTGTAATGCCTGTTATATCAACAATGCACGGGAAATCCCATTCAATATGAATACACAAAAGACATAAATTTCTTAAATGCTAAGTTGACGTTGACCTTCACATACAACCAGTAATCACAATCACACACATGCGCTTATCACAGAAAAAGAGAGAATAGGCATGAAAATATCGTGACAATGATTAAACACAGACATGATGATCAAAACCATGCTATTCAACAGTAGGTAGAACTGGCTACTCGAAATTTACACACAGTAACACTTTATATATATATATATATATATATATATATATATATATATATATTTGTATTTGTATTTGTATTTTGTATTTGTATTTCTTTTTATCACAACAGATTTCTCTGTGTGAAATTCGGGCGGCTCTCCCCAGGGAGAGCGCGTCGCTACACTACAGCGCCACCCTTTTTTCTTTTTCTTTTTTTTTCCTGCGTGCAGTTTTATTTGTTTTTCCTGTCGAAGTGGATTTTTCTACAGAATTTTGCCAGGAACAACCCTTTTGTTGCCGTGGGTTCTTTTACGTGCGCTAAGTGCATGCTGCACACGGGACCTCGGTTTATCGTCTCATCCGAATGACTAGCGTCCAGACCACCACTCAAGGTCTAATGGAGGGGGAGAAAATATCGGCGGCTGAGCCGTGATTCGAACCATCGCGCTCAGATTCTCTCGCTTCCTAAGCGGACGCGTTACCTCTAGGCCATCACTCCGCACATACATACATACATACTGTGAGTTACTGTCTACCTTTTTCACGCTCTTTCGATCCAAGTTTTTGATCTTTTGACTGCTGCTTCAGACCATCGGCAGAATGGCATATATCTAAATGTCTCGGTCTTGTTTAAAGCATAATATAGAGCTACTAATCGGGTGAATATCGGTTGGACATCGGCTAATTATGAGAGATTACATTTCGAAAACAAGTGTATAATTATGAGAATGTTAACTGACCGTTTCTAAATTGATTTCCTATGTGTTCCTGGTGTTCATTTAGTAGCAGTGGTGGTAGTTGTTGTAGGTGTGGTGGTAGTGGTGGTGGTCGTAGTGGTAGTGGTCGTTTTTGCAATTGTTGTTGCTGTCGTAGACGTTTAAGAGATAACAGCAGCAGTGATGGTAGTACTGGTGGTGGTGGTGGTGGTCCTTTCATTTAACTTCTTATCGCGAAATATGAACTAAGACGAGTAGCGTGAGTGTGCGTCCGTGCGTGCGTGCGTGTGTGTGTGTGTATGTGTGTGTGTGTGTGTGTGTGTGTGTGTGTGTGTGTGTCTGTGTGTCTGTGTGTGTGTGTTTCTATCTGTGTATGTGCATGTGTGTGTGTGTATGTGTCTCTGTGTGTGTGTGTGTGTGTGTGTGTGTGTGTGTATGTATGTCTGTCTGTCTGTGTCTGTCTGTGTGTGTCTATCTGTCTGTCTGTGTGTGTGTGTGTGTGTGTGTGTGTGTATATGTCTGTCTGTTTGTGTATGTGTGTGTGTATGTGTGTATGTGTGTGTGTGTGTGTGTGTGTGTGTGTGTGCGTGCCGTGCGTGTGTGTCTGTATCTGCCTGTGTTTGTGTGTGTGTGTGTGTGTGTGTGTGTGTGTGTGTGTGTGTGTGTGTGCGTGCGTGCCGTGCGTGTGTGTCTGTATCTGCCTGTGTTTGTGTGTGTGTATGTGTCTGTGTGTGTGTGTGTGTGTGTGTGTGTGTGTGTATGTCTGTCTGTCTGTGTCTGTGTATGTGTGTATGTGTGTGTGTGTGTGTGTGTGTATCTGCCTGTCTATGTATGTGTGTGTGTCCGTGCGTGCCGTGCGTGTGTGTCTGTATGTGCCTGTCTGTGTGTGTGTGTGTGTGTGTGTGTGAGAGAGAGAGAGAGAGAGAGAGAGAGAGAGAGAGAGAGAGAGAGACACTGGTTTGTTCCTGGTTTAAAAGACCATCCCCTAAGCTCCTCGCGAATTCTGCCAACTCCGCGCTCCTCACTGTACAAAGTAAACACTGCTCCTCCGTGTCACTTCAACCCTCCCTCTACAAAGCTTTAGAACGATCCACTCACAGAACTTTTTAAAAAAAAAAATGTGTGTGTTGATTATTTAGTGAAATGAGCAAACAGTTTAAAAACTCGTGTCTCAGTGCGTGCGCGCGGTCAAACACACACACACACACACACATCCGTCTAAAATCACACACAAAAGATGTTGAAAAAACACACACACGCGCACACACACACACACGCGCGCATACACACACGACCACACACACACACACACACACACACGTCTAATATCGCAAACAGAAGAAGCTAGGGGAAAAAAAGCACACACACACACACACACACACACACACACACACACACACACACACACACACACACACACATTTGTCTAAAATCGCAAACAGAAGAAGCTGAAAAAAAGCACACACACACACACACACACACACACACACACACTCACACACACACACACACACCCACACACGCACGCACTCACACACACACAC
>NC_134894.1:45882221-45889721 GCF_041734735.1 Babylonia areolata | reverse complement strand
AAGTTCAGCCTGCCAAAAATAAAACAGTCACTGGCGACAATTTTGACAGGCAGCAATTTTTGGGGGCGTTGTTAACAAACCGGCTTGTGGGCCTAACAGAGAGAGAGAGAGAGAGAGAGAGAGGAGCAATCTTTCAAAGTCGAAGGTGGTGACGCCCTGCTCTCGTGGGCTGTAATGCTTGGCTGTGATTCGTCAGTCTGACGTGTTCCATGTGTGGGGGTGGGGGTGAGGGTGTGGGGTATGGAGGGAAGACAGAAAGAAAGGGTGTGTTGGTGGCGGGGGTGGAGAAAAATACAACACAACAGAAATACTCACATGTACTCCGACAGTTAACCCTCTGTGTGTTCTGTGTGTGTGTGTGTGTGTGTGTGTGTGTGTGTGTGTGTGTGTGTGTGTGTTTGTGTGTTTGTGTGTGTGTGTTTGTGTGTGTGTGTGTTTGTGTGTATGTGTGTTGTGTTGTGTTGTGTTGTGTTGTGTGTGTGTGTGAGTGTGTGTGTGTGTGTGTGTGTGTGTGTATGTGTGTGTGTGTGTGTGAGTGTGTGTGTGTGTGTGTGTGTGTGTGTGTTGTGTTGTGTTGTGTTGTGTTGTGTTGTGTTGTGGTGTGTGTGTGTGTGTGTTTGTGTGTGTGTGTGTGTGAGTGTGTGTGTGCGTGTGTCTGTCTGTATTCATGTGTGGCTGTGAGAGAGAGAGGGGGGACAGAAGGAGATAGGGAGACAGACAGAGATTCAGATTCAGATTCAGATTCAGATTATTTATTCATTAATAGGCCTAGGCCCCTTATGAAGGGGTAAGTGACAATATAAGTAATAACAAACAAAATGAAAATATATAACCAACCATAATACATACACACATTACATAAACACTGCAATGAAGTACAGCATCTTAAGATGTCACGATATCACGAAATTTAAATGCCTGGTGTAAAAACAGTGCCAGATTCCATATATCAGCATGTCTCGTGGATGACAATAATAAACTCAGTTTGAATAAACATGGCTGTCGATAGTACTTAGGTGGTATATATTTTTCTCTAATTCTACAAAGAGCTGGACAACGAAAAACAAAATGTACCTCGTCTTCTTTGTCTTCTTTACATAGTGGGCAAATTAAATCATTGTCAGTAAAATCTCTGTATCTATAGTAATGTGTAGCTAAGTCTGACACGCCTAACCTAAATCTTGTTGTTACATGCTTCAAATACATGTCCATGTTACATACCAAGTACTGTTTAACATCATGCGAATGTCCAAAAGTTCTATAGAAGCTAAATCTTTCACTGTTTTGAATATGGTAATTCCAGTCCTGCCATCTACAATCAATCAAGCGTTGCCGGAAAAGTCTTACAAACTGATTTATACTACCAACACCTTGATTCAACCATACATCACCAAATCCATATCTAAGTAAACAAATACGTACATCTGTGACCCAATTTCTCTTTCCCCTAATATCTAACTCATACAACATTTTGTAAGCTCTATAAGGTATTCTATAATCTTCCATTTGTAACAACTTAAGCCAATAACGTATACACTGTATAGCAGAGTTAATATATATCGGATGTCTATTTGTTTCACCATAAACAAGATCATTAGGTGTACGCAGATCTACGCCTAGAAATTTCTTCAACGCAAACAAATGCACAGATTCACATTCCAACGCGGCTTTATGCAGACCCCATAATTCAGAACCATATTGCATGACGGGTTGTACCTGAGCATCAAAAATTTTCAAAAACAATTGTAGAGAAGTGTTATTTAACGAAGATAATCTTTTTATAACACACAATAAGACATTTTTGGCCCTGCTAGCAAGATCTTTACAAGCAGAAACAAAGCTCAAACGTGTAGTAAAATTTATCCCCAAATATTTATAAACATTGACAACAGGCATTGTAATACTATCATAAAACCATCTTTCCCGTGAACCTAAATATCCCCCCTTTCTAAATACAATGATATTACTCTTACACATGTTGACTTTCAGTTGAAGGGAACTTGCTGCACGTTGTAAGTTATTCAGCTGAGTCTGTAGACCAACAATAGTTTCTGACAAAAGTACAACGTCATCTGCTAATAACAAGATAAATAATTCAAATGCATCAAAAGAAAAAGTGGCACCATGTCTTCCGTTATTAATAACATCAATGGCCAGTTCATTTATGAAAAGGGAGAACAACACTGGACTGCACACATCACCTTGTTTTACTCCAGCTGTACAGGCTATATAATCTGTCAACTGTGCACCACATCTAACTCTACATTTTACGGTATCATAAATACTCCGAATACACTTATACAATTTACCTCTTATACCATTTTTCAACAATATTGGCCATAGCAGATGTCTGTTTATGGAGTCGAAGGCTTTCTCGAAATCAATGAAGGCTACATAAAGTTTACGATTATTAGAAAATTGCTTTTGTACCAGTGCCAAAAGAGCAAACATATGATCTGTTGTTGAATATCCTTTCTTAAAGCCAGCTTGGTGGTCTCCGGTAATGTCATTTTCTTGTACCCATTCTTGTATTCTATTATTTAATATTGTACTAAACATTTTGCTACTTATATCACTAAGACAAATGCCCCTATAGTTATTTGGATTGTTGACATCTCCTTTCTTTAAAAGAGGTAAAATAACTGATTCTGTCCAGCTTTGAGGAAAGATACCCTTGTCAAATAGTGTATTAAATAATTTAACAAAAAACTGTATAACATGGTCATTTGAATTCTTATACATTTCACCAATAATACTATCCGGCCCAGCAGCTTTACGATTTTTCAGTTTCCTCATTGAATATAATACTTCCTCCCTAGAAATTGGACGGTTCATATAGTCATTAGACTCAACATACTGAACATCCCCATTTACATTACCACTAGCTGTATCTTTTTCTAACAATGATTTAAAGTGATGAAACCATGTGTCGATACTGATGTCATTTCTTGGTTGTTTTCTTTTAAATGAGGTTTGAGACAGACAGAGAGAGACAGAGAGAGGGAGAGGAGACAGAGAGAGAGAGAGAGAGAGATAGAGAGAGAGAGAGAGAATGAATGAATGAATGTATGAGTTTATTAACTGATCTCTTTTACCAATCGATATCGGCACGTACAGATAGACGAAGACAGAAACAGAAGGAACAGGAGAGAGAAAGACACAGAGACAGACAGACAGACAGACAGCAAGTCAAAGACCGAGAAAGAGACTGAGAAACAAATATCAAAGACATTTAGCCGATATCAAAATTGAGGAAGAAAAAAAAAGATTGGTGAGAGAGACAGGGGACCCGGAATGTCTTTTATTTTCACACATCATAAGACGATATACTTACTTCTTTCCCAGTTCTTCAAACGATTGGACGATTTGATCACCGTGAGAAGGACAGAGACCCGGCGTTTGAACGTGTTTTATTTCACCTAGTATTATAAGACACCCCCCCCCCCCTCCCCCCCCCCCCCCCCTCCCCCCCTACCCCCCCTCTTGATGCCATAAAGGTTCCAAGACACAGTGGACATAACCGTGGTGGGAATAAATAGCATTGCACTTCGGCTCCCAACACACTTTTTAAAAAAAATTTTAAAATTAAAAACATCTCTGCAAATCGGTGCGTAAACTGTGCAGAAATTTATTCCATAAAATGTAAAGTATTATACCCAGTATCCCAGTTATCACGTTCCATGCGTCTGGTTAAACGGCAGCTTTCAATAAACTTTCAACCTCGTTATCAATACTCGCCTCCATACTTATACGGTCCTGCTTCCTGCTGCTCGCACTTAGCAACTCAGACACGTGTTTGTCAAAGTGACTCCCTTTGTCCCACACACACTGCTAGGTGTGCACCAGATGAACTAGGTTATGTGTGTGAAGTACTCGGGGAAATGAGTGGCTGCACACATCCTGGACTGGATAAAAAGTGCTCTGTGTGTGTGTGTCTGTGTGTCTGTGTGTCTATGTGTGTGAAATATCCTAGTCTGGGAAGCTGTCTTCCTTGCGTCAGCGTAAAATGTGCCGGAGAAGACACAGTAACATTGTGTTCTGTTCGTATTTGACTACGTTTGTAGTTTATTGATGATAGCAAGGAAATCAAATCTTTGACCAGTTTATCCAGGAACATTTGGGGCATTTTTGTTCCGGCCAAACACCGCCAATTTACAGCAATATCTTGCGGGGAACATCACACTGCGTGGGGAACAGAACCCTGACTCAAGGAAACCCTGCTCAGAAAGAACCCTGCACCCAGCCAGCCCAAGTCCTCTACTGTGTTTTCACATTCTACGTTATAAATGTATTCACAAAACTGCCCCTTCCTATCTCTGTGGCTGCCTTCACCTCTACACTCCATCTCGCTCACTACGATCGGCTTCGGATCCACTGTGTTTACGCATACCCAGATTCAAACACTCCACTGTTGGCCGCTGTTATTGGAATGAACTTCCTCTTTCGCTTGGTCAAGTCTCCACACTCAGCTCTTTCAAGTCTGGCCTTAAAACCCACCTCTTCCCAAAATAGCCTCTCTTCCCTGCCTCTTCCTTGCCTTCAGTTTCTCCAGTTTTAGAGTTATGCATGCGTGTGAATGACTGGTGCGAAAGCGCTTTGATTTTTCTCTGCACAAGATTCAGCGCTATATAAATACCATTATTATTGTCATTATTATTCCTGTGATGTGTGCAGGGATGGTCGAATATCGCTCCAGGGTGATGACTTCACCCTGTACTCAACTCACTGACATCGGATGAACAGTCAGAGTTCCATCACAGACTGAAAGATAAAGCGGCTGGAGATCAGACTCCAGAATCTCCAGAAGACTCCTTCACAGAAATATACCACAAGCATCACAGGCACTTGGAAGAACTACAGAAGTCCCTGAATTAATCTGACCACTGACAACGAGAAGACTCAAGCAAACACGAGGCATGTGA
Organism: Babylonia areolata; assembly: GCF_041734735.1. Classification (NCBI taxonomy): domain Eukaryota; kingdom Metazoa; phylum Mollusca; class Gastropoda; order Neogastropoda; family Buccinidae; genus Babylonia; species Babylonia areolata. The sequence goes on along the minus strand of NC_134894.1, from coordinate 45,884,799 downwards.
CTTTTAACTACTTTAACCCTTTCACCGCCAAGCTCGCAATTATGCACAGGCATGGTAGAAGACCCATGTTACTGAAAGGTGACCATTCACTGGTCTGTTATCCATGATTTTTTTTGTTTGTTGGTTATTTATTTATTTATTTATCTAGTTTTGTTTGTTTCTTTTATTTTAATTTTTTTCTCAAGGCCTGACTAAGCGCGTTGGGTTACGCTGCTGGTCAGGCATCTGCCTGGCAGATGTGGTGTAGCGTATATGGATTTGACCGAACGCAGTGACGCCTCCTTGAGCTACTGATACTGATCTCTATGAACCTACTGCTCTTAATGTTCGGTGGTAGGATAGGTCATATTTTCTATACATCGCAGGGGGAATTCCCAGCTGTCTTTTCTGTGTTTATACCACAAAGGAATTTTGTACTCTAAGTTGACTGGCGGTGAAAGGGTTAAAATGTAAACTGGAAAACACGTGTTGCAGACTCCACAGGACAGGACAGCGGGGTACAGAAGACGTTGAAAAACTCCCATAGCAATCCTGATCCAGGTCCTGGCACTTGCCTACTCACGGAGACAGTGAAACCAGAGCTCATCATTACTCTCCCCAAACGTGCCAAGCACAGACCTTCCGTGAATCTTCCTATCCAAGTCACCGGACATTACAAGATTCCAAATATTAAGAACCCACACATCACAGCTTCACTCTACCACCTGGACGGAAGAGCGGCCAGGACTCAAATCAAATTAAATCAAATTACAGTGCTTAGAGCCTCGCCGACCACTAAGACCATCTGAAGGCTATCACCACACTAACATGGACTTCAAGTCAAGAGTGAAAAAAAAATACAATAACTAATCACAGCTTCAATCTTTTTAATCAAATTTAAAAAACAAAATCTTCCAGAGTTTAAAACATTCCAGTTCTGCAGCGAGGACGACCCTCGGCCAGCCAGGACCTCACTCACCTGCCGACAGCCAGGGGCCCCCCACAGGAAGAACACCAGACAGACCTCCCAGTCCGGACAGGCAGCCGGGACTTCACGCCCTGGACCACGCCAGCTTCTACGGAGCAGGACCACAGCCCTGAACAACTTGACATTAAGGACGTCAGCCAATAGATCGTTCAACCCACCACTACACTTCACCTACACCACTACACTTCACCTCCACTTCACCTCCACCACTACACTTCAGCTACACTTCACCTCCACCACTACACTTCACCTACACCACTACACTTCAGCTACACTTCACCTCCCCCACTACACTTCACCTACACCACTACGCTTCACCTACACCACTACACTTCAGCTACACTTCACCTCCACCACTACACTTCACCTACACCACTACACTTCAACTACACTTCACCTACACCACTACGCTTCACCTCCACCACTACACTTCAGCTACACTTCACCTACACCACTACACTTCAGCTACACTTCACCTACACCACTACGCTTCACCTCCACCACTACACTTCAGCTACACTTCACCTACACCACTACACTTCAGCTACACTTCACCTACACCACTACGCTTCACCTACACCACTACACTTCAGCTACACTTCACCTCCACCACTACACTTCACCTACACTTCACCTCCACCACTACACTTCACCTACACCACTACGCTTCACCTACACCACTACACTTCACCTACACCACTACGCTTCACCTACACCACTACACTTCACCTACACTTCACCTCCACCACTACACTTCACCTACACCACTACGCTTCACCTACACCACTACACTTCACCTACACCACTACACTTCACCTACACTTCACCTCCACCACTACACTTCACCTACACCACTACACTTCACCTACACTTCACCTCCCCCACTACACTTCACCTACACCACTACGCTTCACCTACACCACTACACTTCAGCTACACTTCACCTCCACCACTACACTTCACCTCCACCACTATACTTCAGCTACACTTCACCTACACCACTACACTTCACCTCCACCACTACACTTCAGCTACACTTCACCTACACCACTACGCTTCACCTCCACCACTACACTTCACCTACACCACTACACTTCACCTCCACCACTACACTTCAGCTACACTTCACCTACACCACTACACTTCAGCTACACCACTACACTTCAGCTACACTTCACCTCCACCACTACACTTCAGCTACACTTCACCTCCACCACTACACTTCAGCTACACCACTACACTTCAGCTACACTTCACCTCCACCACTACACTTCACCTCCACCACTACACTTTACCTACACCACAACACTTCACCTCCACCACTACACTTCACCTCCACCACTACACTTCACCTCCACCACTACACTTCAGCTACACTTCACCTCCACCACTACACTTCACCTACACCACAACACTTCACCTCCACCACTACACTTCACCTACACCACTACACTTCACCTACACCACTACACTTCACCTCCACCACTACACTTCACCTACACCATAACACTTCACCTCCACCACTACACTTCACCTCCACCACTACACTTCACCTACACCACTACACTTCACCTCCACCACTACACTTCACCTCCACCACAACACTTCACC
>NC_134894.1:45867221-45877221 GCF_041734735.1 Babylonia areolata | reverse complement strand
ATTCCCAATCACGCATGCAATGAACAATGTAATGCGAAACCACACTCGTGATTTTTTAAAATTTTTATTATTATTATTATTATTTCAATAGAAATACAAGACGCTATGATACCGTACTTACGATACACAACATCTTCCCCTCCCAACAATCGCCCAACCCCAGACACACACACACAGACACACACACACACACACACACACACACACACACACACACACACACACACACACACACTCACACACACACACACACACACACATACCCCCCCCCACCACCACCACCACCACCACCCAATATTTATAAGCATGTCCAGACAGCGCGCGTCATATGCTTTCAATGGCTTAATCCTATTCATTGGGCAAACAGGGGCAAACTCCGGGGTCCGTATATTTTTAAGTAAGCGCACGGAAGCAGAACGATGGGCTCAAATAACGCGGTTGGAAGCCTTCTCCTTCTCGTTGTGGATGTATGACAACGTCAGACAAAGTGCCACAGAGGTCAAACTACGTCATGGGAACCTCTGTGTGTGTGTGTGTGTGTGTGTGTGTGTCTGTGTGTCTGTGTAAAAGTATGTGTGTGTTTAATGCATGAATTCTTTAGATAGGGAACGACAGTTTCAAACTTGTGGGAACCGAACCTGTCCCATCTACAAGGACTTAACACTTTAAAGAATTCAGAACTGTGAAGGGGGTTTCTGAGAAAAAAATAAAAAGCAAAAAACTACGAATGGGTAGCCCAGGAAAAGAAAAAATTTGTATTTGTATTTCTTTTTATCACAATAGATTTCTCTGTGTGAAATTCGGGCTGCTCTCCCCAGAGAGAGCGCGGCACTACATACAGTGCAACCTTTTTTTTCTTTTTTCTTTCGTATTTTTTCCTTCGTGCAGTTTTATTTGTTTTTTCCCATCGAAGTGGATTTTTCTACAGAATTTTGCCAGGAACAACCCTTTTGTTGCCGTGGGTTCTTTTACGTGCGCCAAGTGCATGCTGCACACGGGACCTCGGTTGATCGTCTCACCCGAATGACTAGCGTCCAGACCACCACTTAAGGTCTAGTGGAGGGGGAGAAAATATCGGCGGCTGAGCCGTGATTCGAACCAGCGCACTCAGATTCTCTCGCTTCCTAGGCGGACGCGTTACCTCTAGGCCATCACTCCACGTCATGAAACGAGAAGAAAAGAAAGAAGAACACAAAAACTGTCACAGGGGGAAACAACATCTTTAAAGCAGTCTTTCCAAAAGAAAAGAAAACCTTTTTTTTTCTTCTTTTTTAACACGCCCCTGGAATTCTTGCGGAAAGTATCAGTATCAGTAGCTCAAGGAGGCGTCACTGCATTCGGACAAATCCATATACGCTACACCACATCTGCCAAGTAGATGTCTGACCAGCAGCGTAACCCAACGCGCTTAGTCTGGCCTTGAGAAAAAAAGTAAATAAATAAAAGATAAAATAAAATAACCAAACCAAACCAAACAAACAAGAGAGAGAGAGAGAGAGAGAGAGAGAGAGAGAGAGAGAGAGAAAGGCAAAGGAAAACAGGCAAAGGAAAACAGGCAAAGGAAAACACTTACGCAAAACGTTCTGAATAGCAATCATGTCATTGTTAAAACTTATATAACCTGAACATTTAAACTACATGTAGTTGGACGATTAAAACGACAAGTAGCAAAATGCTGGCAACTAACTAACGTAACATAACATTTTTTTTCTTCTTACTCAGTAGACAAGTTTTGTTCAAAATGATTTACTTCGCGTCAGGTTTTCTTCGTTTTTTCGTTTCAATGTTTTTCAAAGCACAAGTGAAGGATAACCACAGCAAACTCAGTTGTTGTTATTGTTGTTGTTGTTGTTTTAAGTCTGTCACTCATGTCTGGATTCTGTTCACGATATTAATCAGGAGGTAGGAAAGCGAGTTGGGAAGGGTCTGTGACTCAGCTTGGATCTGAAATAAGACCGGTGAGTGTGAAAAGAGAGACGTTCGGGTTTTAACTTTTTACTATGTGTAAAGCGGAATACAGACTTACGATAGTATTAAACATCATACACCAATTACCTTCTTAATCGAGTTGTGATTCGAGAGACGCGAGATGTATAAAGAAGCTCAGAGTTATGTAAAACGTTCAAGTACGCGCTCATCTTTGGCTTTGCAAAATATTTCGAATTCACACAATGATTCTTTTTGGGTTTTTTGTTTTTTTTGTTATTTGTTTTTGTTTTGTTTTTTAGTCCGTTAAGTCTGTCTTTTGCTAGCATATTTGCTTGCTGCGTGTTTTTGTGTATTCAATATCAGTTTCAAGAAGGTGTCTGTCTATTCAATATCAGTTTCAAGAAGGTGTCTGTCTATTCAATATCAGTTTCAAGGAGGTGTCTGTCTATTCAATATCAGTTTCAAGAAGGTGTCTGTCTATTCAATATCAGTTTCAAGGAGGTGTCTGTCTATTCAATATCAGTTTCAAGGAGGTGTCTGTCTATTCAATATCAGTTTCAAGAAGGTGTCTGTCTATTCAATATCAGTTTCAAGGAGGTGTCTGTCTATTCAATATCAGTTTCAAGGAGGTGTCTGTCTGCAATCTCTGACATCTCCTTGAAACTGAAATTGAATACAAACAAACATAGTGACAAAGACGGGATTAAAAACAAAGAAAAAAATATATATATGAAAGCACATAATCTTCTGTCGTGTCAACCTACAGCGAACTACACCAACGACTTTCCGTGGAAGGAGAGCACAGCTGTCAACAAATCATATCAGTCTCTGCCCCACCCCCCCCCCACATCCACCCAAACCATCTCCCCCACCCGGCCCCCCTCAGTCTGGCCCCCCCACTCTTTTTCCCACTTCACCCAACCCATCCCCCCACCCCCACCCCCACCCCTTCTACCACCCTGAAACGTCAGGTTCACGTGACTCTTCATATTATACCCAAAATAGATTACCTGCAAACAAGTGCGTAAACCACGACCTATATAAAGGAATAAAAACGCCGCATTACAGTATGTGTACCCTATTTATGACTCACAGCGACAGCTTTTTCTTCTTCTTTTTTTCAGGTGTTGGTCTTTGACGATGACGATATGACTCACTGACTAAAAAAAAACAAAAAAAACAAAAAAATAAAATAAAAACAGTAGCCCAACTTATATCAGGGTTTTCCTATATATATATAGTGCTTCCCTTTCCGTAGGTGAAATAATGATTATACAGTGTACGTGTCTCTCTCGTGGTTTTTCCAGCACAAGTATTCGTGCTTCTATGAGCCCTTTTTATCTCCCTCTTTGTCCACCCACCCCCTTTGTGAATGTGTGTGCTGTGCGCCCACACGTGCATGCGTGCGTGAAAGGAGGAGGAGAGAAATGGAGTGGAGGATGACATTTACACTGGTTTCACTGATGGAGTGATGGCCTAGAGGTTACGCGTCCGCCTAGGAGGCGAGAGAATCTGAGCGCGCTGGTTCGAATCACGGCTCAGCCGCCGATATTTTCTCCCCCTCCACTGACTAGACTTTGAGTGGTGGTCTGGACGCTAGTCATTCGGATGAAATGATAAACCGTGGTCCCGTGTGCAGCATGCATTTAGCGCACGTTAAAGAACCCACGGCAACAAAAGGGTTGTTCCTGGCAGAATTCTGTAGGAAAATCCACTTCCGACAGGAAAAACAAATAAAACTGCACGTAGGAAAAAATACAAAAAAATGGGTGGCGCTGTAGTCGAGCGACGCGCTCACCCTGAGGACATCAGCCCGAATTTCACACAGAGAAAACTGTTGTGATAAAAAGAAATACATATACAAAATTAGGAAGACCTCCGACCCGCACACAAATAGATGTTGTTGGTCTTTTTTTGTTTTTTGTTTTTTTGGTGTGTTTTTTTTATATGGTATTTGGGATAACTGATTCAAGCTGGAGGCGAAGCGGTGATTGATGCCCTCACCACCATCTGTAATAAGATCCTGCAGACGGGAGAGTGGCCAACCACCTGGACACAATCATTGGTCATCACAATCCCCAAGAAGGGCAATCTACAACAGTATAAAAACTACCGCACTATCAGCCTAATCAGCCACCCCAGCAAGGTCATGCTAAAGGTCCTTCTCAACCGACTGAAGCCGCAAGCAGAAATGATCATCGCCGAAGAGCAGGCCGGCTTCAGAGCAGGGAGAAGCACAACAGAACAAATCTTCAACCTGCGCTTGCTGTGCGAGAAATATCTCCAGCACCAAAGAGACCTCTACCACGTCTTCATTGACTTCAAGAAGGCGTTCGACAGGGTATGGCACGCTGCCTTATGGGCCACCATGCACAAATTCAACATCAGTGAAGACATCATCCAAGCCATACAGAACCTATACGAAAGAGCAACCAGTGCAGTCCTCTTCAATGGTAGCACGGGTAACTGGTTTAGAACCACGGTCGGAGTCAGACAGGGCTGTCTACTCTCTCCCACTCTCTTTAACCTCTTTCTTGAAAGGATCATGACTGACGCCCTGGAAGATCATGTGGGAACTGTCAGCATTGGAGGCAGAGTCATCACCAACCTGCGCTTTGCCGATGACATTGATGGCCTGGCAGGAGAAGAGAAAGAACTCGAAGAACTCGTGCACAAACTTGACAAGACATCATCAGCCTACGGCATGGAGATCAGTGCCGAGAAGACCAAGGTTATGACCAACAACAGCCAAGGCGTAACGTCCAACTTGCACGTAAACGGTGAAAAACTGGAAGAAGTCTCCTCCTTCAAATACTTGGGTGCCATTGTGTCAGACGAGGGTTCGAAACCAGAGGTCCTGTCCAGAATCGCGCAGACTACTGCCGCACTGAGTCGATTGAAGACTATATGGAAGGACAAAAAGATCTCCCTCTCGTCCAAAATAAGACTAATGCGCTCCCTCATCTTCTCAATATTTCTATACGCTTGCGAATCCTGGACCCTCACTGCAGAACTCCAGAGAAGAATCCAGGCCCTGGAAATGAGATGCTTCCGCAAGATCCTGAACATTACATACAAAGACCACATCACAAATGAGGAAGTGAAAAGAAGAGTCCAAAACGCCATTGGCCCATTCAAAGACCTGCTAACCACAGTGAAGGAACGCAAGCTCCGCTGGTATGGACACGTCACACGATCAGACGGCCTAGCCAAGACCATCCTGCAGGGTACCGTACAAGGAAGGAGGAAGAGAGGCAGACAGAGAAAGCGGTGGGAGGACAACATCAAAGAGTGGACGGGCCTGCCATTTGCCACAACTCAAAGGGCCGCTGAGGACCGAGGCAGGTGGCGCGAGCTGACCAGGCAGTCATCCATGGTGCCCCAACGACCCACCCACGGGTCAAGGGATAGATGAGATGAGATGAGATTTGGGATAGGGGTGAAAAAACAAAAAAGAGACGAAATCTGTGTAGGCGGATGGGGTGCAATACAGTCATGCGTCAATTTCCATCAGTATCTGTATCAGTAGCTCAAGGAGGCGCCACTGCGTTCGGTCAAATCCATATACGCTACACCGCATCTTGCCAAGCAGATGCCTGACCAGCAGCGTAACCCAACGCGCTTAAAATTCCATCATTTTCCATCACATCAGTGTATCGCTCAGCTTGAAATCATCGTCACTATGAAAGCTAGAAAGTAGGGAAAGTTGGCGATTTAAGAAGCAAACAATGGGAACACCTTTGTAAAGAAATTAGAAGAAAAGAGAGGAATGGAGGAAAGGAAAGAAAAAGTCACGTCATATAAAATGAACAAAGAAAAAGTCACATCATATAAAATGAACAAAGAAAAAGTCACATCATATAAGATGAACAAAGAAAAAGTCACGTCATATAAAATGAACAAAGAAAAAGTCACGTCATATAAAATGAACAAAGAAAAAGTCACATCATATAAAATGAACAAAGACCCTGCAGGCAAAGAAAAGAAAAAGTCACATCGTACAAAATGAACAAAGACCCTGTAGTTTGTATGGGAACACCGAAGAAGCATTCAAAAGATATCGGGCGCAAATGAAATAAAAAAGAAAAAAAAAAGAGAGAGAGAGAGCCAACTGCATACAGTGAACAAACAGATGAATACAGGATTTAACCTTCCGGGGAGGTAATGCGTAGAACACGTGCGTGTCCCGTGTGAATCTGTACCAAGAGCACTCGAGGTCAAAGCCATTTTACAATATCCGTGTTGAATCGCGTCGCCTTTGTTCAATGTGTTCTCGCTGCCTTGGCTGAAAAAAACATACTCCTCGAAGCTTTCCCGCTTGTTACAGTCTTTCAAAGGATATTTGAGACGAAAACTTGGTTCGGTTTTTTTTTTCTGTTTGTTTGTTTTCGGATTAAATGGATAAAGTTTAGTAAGTGTTTCAATACTTCCTGAATCATATTTACTTACACTTAATCGTTTATGACATGCGTTTTTTTTTGACGTTCTGGAAAAAAAATACTACAAAGTTCGAAACCACTCATTGTTGAGCTTTTTCTTTCTCTTCTTCTTTTCCTGTAATTCTTCTCTTCTTTTCTTTCTTCCTTTCTCTTTTCTCTTGAAATGCACGCCCCCCCCACCCCCACCCCCCCAAAAAAAAGTATAAACTATAATTTTCCTTTCTCCCCTTGTCCTTCCCCTGGGTAAAAAAAAAACAACAAAAAAACAAAAAACAAACATGTGATCGGAGACAGTGCATGCGTCATGCCTTTGGCCAAGTCATTTGTGTACCAGGTGCACTCAAGAAGTTAGCCACGAAATGGAAAACGTGGTCCCGTGAACCTTTCTTTGCACAGTTTATAGTGCTCTCAGTGACAATGGCCTACCTTTATATATATATATATATATATATCTTTACAGTCCATAGTGTTATAACTTGCACTCAGTAACCGCTTACCTCAGAGAGGTGTACCGATTTCATTGCCGATATGTTGGCAGTTACCCAACTTTCTGCATGCAGCCTTCGGTCAGTTTCAGTTTCAGTTTCAGTAGCTCAAGGAGGCGTCACTGCGTTCGGACAAATCCATATACGCTACACCACATCTGCCAAGCAGATGCCTGACCAGCAGCGTAACCCAACGCGCTTATTCAGGCCTTGAGAAATAAATAAATAAATAAAATAAAATAATAATAATAATAGATAAATACATAAACAAAGAACTACTACTATAATAATAATAATATGTATAAGGCGCAAAAACATGATGAAGTCAACTATAGGCGTACAAAAAAATAAAAATAAAAATAAAATAAAATAAATACGCTTTACAAGAACATTCTCTCTCGCCCTGCAACGCTCGCGGACTGTTTTGCTCAATGCATGGTGTGTGGCCAAAAATTAATATAAGTGTCAACTCCGAATGCTGTCCTTTACCTTTCTTATCATAAACACACTCTGCAGTGATAGTCTTCCGCTCTTGACCGAAATGATCTCAGACTTAATGTACATAACCGTTCAGCATTTTTGGTTGCCTTGCACCTTTCTGAAGGGGAAAAAAATCTTGAATGTGGAAGGTCATTTCAAACCTTTGTTGAGAACGGCGTCTTGTCTTTTCAGCATACTTACAGAACTCTCCGTGGATGTTCTTAGTGTCATAATTCTTCTCAGATTGAATGATTATCATTTCTTCACACGTTTCGTGTTCAGTTGAATGTTGTTGGGGTTTTTTGTTTTTTTTTCCATCGCAGACCATCAACTCAGAAAAGGCGGCAAAAGAAACGCCGAGTTCAGTTCGTGACGGCCGGCGAAAGGTTAGTATAGCTTCGTCCGCCAGTGTTCCAGATACTAACTCTACTCACTTGCAGTCAACTTCTCGAGTCTAACCCTAACCCTAAACCGGTACCCAGAAATTCTGTTGCTGTGAAAGACTCCGATCTGGAGCCAAATTCCTCAGCCATCAGCGTGCTTGCGCTCGACAAGGACAAAACTGATACCATTTTCACATGCATGCATATTTGATCCCGTAGTTTTCGCCAACACCTATACCAGTCATCACTCTTCTCCATCCAACCCTGCACCCATACCCAGTGATGGTTGCATCATTCATCAGCACACTGCTGTGTGTCGTGGTTATGTCTCTCCTCCCCACTACAACCCGCCATAGGCAGCTGATCCAGATCCTTTCTTCGTCATCTTTGAGTTACGGTTATAGATTCTCCCACCCCCACCCTTCCCCACCTCTTCATCATGCTATGGTCCTGTTGGCGATCTTCTCTTCTTCGTCATCTCCTGCTACGTGTGGTGATCCTACACACACGCGCACTCTCTCTCTCTCTCTCTCTCTCTCTCTCTCTCTCTTTGCGAACATAATTTATGTTGATCACTGATGATGGATAAGACATAATGCGCTACCAGTAATCTCACGCACGATCACATTAACTGTAAGGGCTATGTCATTTTGTGTTAGCATTTACTTACAATAAATGAACGAGAGGAGAGAAACCCGCACGTACAATAGTGGTTTTGCATTCTTTTCCTCGATGAAACTGATAAAATGATATGATCGTCTTGCATATTCAAGGCTGCGGAGGTATGCGGCATGTTCCTGTGTACGATCGCCCTCAAACATACATGCTGCCCAGACAAACGCGACAATATTCCTGAAGGGGGTGTCGTGTCGAATGGGTGTGTAATACACACAGCTTTACCCACGTTGACTGATAAGTCTGTGCAAGTTAAAGGTGGCCTGTGGTTGACAGCTTGAACTGTATAACACACCACATTCCTTGTTCTTTAAAACTGGGCAGTAAATTGTATGTGTGTGAATGTATAAAAAATGATTGCATGAATCTGATGTTAAAAGTTGAAGGTCCCGTAGCATTTTACGGCTATCGGGGCTATGAATTCATACCCACTGTGTCTAGGGCTCGGCATAGGAAGGTGGGGGGCCCAATCCTCTTCTTCCGCCGTTTTGAATTAACCGTCCCCAAAGGAAGTCGGGTTCCCATTCACACCTGGGTGGAATAAGGAAAATGGGAGTGAAGTGCCTTTCCAAGAGACGAAACACCATGCCAAAACGGGGTATCGAACCCCGATCACTGGAGAACACGATCCCACTCTGCCTCATGCATTTTCACAACTGTCCAAGTCATTCCCCAACATTCCACCGAGTTCAGCAAACGTTTTACTACAAAAAAGCAACCCCATAATCTTATGCGATTAAAATAAATAAAGTACATTAAATGCTAAAGAAACAAACAAAGATCCGGAAACTCGTCAAACTTCAAAGGGAAATTATACTTAACCATGCAACGTGTCAAAAACATACGTGATCGGAAACAAACTGATTTCCGGCTGCTTGTTCCCTCATGCCATGGCAACAAAATTAAAATGATAAACAAAAAAACCAAACAACCTCGTGTAGTTTCTTCGAACGTTTGTTTCTAAGAGCGCCTGCCACAAAATGTTTCAAAACTGAACCCTGCTCAAAATGGTCAAATTTGAATCATCAACAACGGCATTGTCTCATCGTCAGCAAAACTAAAAATGAGCCACAGATGTTTTTGCCACACTGTTGTTAAACTTGTGCTATGAATCATTTCATCTTTGAATTGATGTTTTTCTTCAGCCGAAAGGCTATTCGGTCTCCAGTTTCGTGTCAACAAAATTTAATGTGGCACACACAAGCAGCTTCAAACGGGAAGGGATAGAAAAAAAATGGTCACTCCACGAACTGACTACCCCCGAGTATGAGTAAACCCATGAATAATGTTTGGACCTGGGTAAAGTTCTATTTTAGCGTACCTAAATTCAGGAACCTATTTCACCGGCAGTTTTTGTGCATGTATGACACGATATTACCATGAGTAGATGTTGTAACCCATTTTCAGTGGTTTTCGACTCTTATTTTGTACGCTGTTTTACTCAAATTCGATGCGGATTCAGTCGCTGAACTGACGCGCCACCATCTTGCCATTTCCGTTTTTGGTCCCACAAAGCATGAAAATGTAACCAATGGGTGCAATAATTTAGGGCGCTATTTTACATTGGCCCTGAAGACATAAACCGGCTTGTTCTGTTTTCAGAGCAGAC
>NC_134894.1:45849721-45857221 GCF_041734735.1 Babylonia areolata | reverse complement strand
AGAGAAAGAAAGAAAACAGCATCAGAAATTATTAAGGCTGACACGTGTCACCCTCCTGCCTGTCACGTGTGGTACCATAACAGGATTTAGCTGACTGTTTGCTAAAAGCACTGACATCGACAGGCATAGGCACACACACACATACATGCATAAAGACAACGACAATGAGGTCAACTGACTCTCTAAACCAGTGCGAAAGGTTTGCAGTCTGCATCGAATGAGTTCGTTGTGGCTGGAGCTGAAATTAGGGACAGAGGCTGCATAATTTTTATTTATTTATATTTTTTTTACAGGCTTGTTTGTGAGAGAGTGAAAAAAAACAAAAAAAAAAGACATTAAGAGAGAGGGGTGAGTGTAGAGGGAAAGAGAGAGAGAGACACAGAGAGAGAGGGGGGGTGAGGGAGGTGGGGGACGGGGGAGGTGGGGGTGGTGGGAGGGGAACAGAGCAAAATGTTTTCATACGTGTAACGAGCGCGCGCGCGCGCGTGTGTGTGTGTGTGCGCGCGCGCGCGTGTGTGTGTGTGTGTGCGTGCGTGTTTTCACGCGTGTACATGTATATATGTGTGTTGGGGGGTGTGGGTGGGGTGTGTAACAGCTGGGAAAATACGTCTGGTTGCCAACATATGGATTACGGAAATAAAACAAAGCACAGAGAGAGAGACAGACAGACAGAAAGACAGAGAGAGAGAGAGAGAGAGAGAGAGAGTCAATGACAGAGACAAAGAGAGCGACAGGGACAGAGACAGAAAGGCAGAGACAGAGAGACAGAGACAGAGGCAGACAGACAGACGGACAAACAGATGGACAGGCAGATAAAGAGATCGAGCAAGACGAGACTAACCAACCAAAAAAGAAAAAAGAAAAAAAAAAGAAGAAGTCGAAAACAGAGACATCAAAACAGAGAAATGGAACACCAAAACCAGTCTCACCTTCCAAAACACAACAACAGCGCTCACCCAGCAAACCACTTTCCCTCAGCTGCGAAAACACGACAGCAGTGAATAAAGCCACACCGTGAATTTACTGTGAATAAAGCCACACAGTGAATAAAAACCACACAGTGAATGAAGCCACACCGTGAATAAAGCCACTGACACTGTGAATTTACTGTGAATCCCCACACCTTCCTCTCTCAGCCCTGGTGAACTCAGCTAAGTGAACTTGTCCATAATCGCAACCACAGGGCGGACACACACTCACACACACACACACACAAACAAAATCTGAAAGGTGGAGTTAAGAGTTGTCCGTCTGTCCCGCTGTCCTGTCATTGACGATGGTGACACTGTAAGATAGCTGACGATGGTTCCGTTTGGGAATTGCCCTTATGTGGATATTGTATTGTGTTCTTTTGCTGTATTGTATTGCATTGCATTGTGTTGTATTGTATTGTATACTATTGTATTGTATTGTATTGCTCTGTGTTGTGTTTTATTGTACTGTACTGTACTGTACTGTACTGTACTCCATAGCAGTGTTGTATTGTGCAGAAGAAGAGTTGTGCGTCATTCCCTGCAAAACAGCTGACGATAGTTATATTGGGGAATTGCCCTTATGTAGATATGGTATTGTGTTGTATTGTATTGTATTGTATTGTATTGTATTGTATTGCAGTGCACTGTATTGTATTATTTTAATTTATTGTACTTTATATCATTATTGTATCATTTTATCTATTGTATTTTCATTCTTCTAGTGACAACAGATTTCTCTGTGTGAAATTCGGGGCTGCTCTCTTTCCAGGAAGAGAGGAGAAGAACCACCCTTTCCTTTCTTTCTGCAACTGGGTTTTTGTTTGTTTCTGTTGGGTTTTTTTTAACACAATTTTGCCAGGGACAACCCTTTTGTTGTCATGGGTTCTTTTACGTGCGTTAAATGCATGTTGTTACACAGCACCTCGGACCGTTTTGTCTCCGAGTGTCTCAAAAAGACTGGCAAAACACCGAGACCACCACTCGATGTTCGGTGGTGGGGGACTCGAAGTGAAAATACTGATCAATGTATGGGATTTGAACCCGCGGACACTCGGTTCATTGTCGGGCGTCTAACCACTGGGCCACAACTCCACACTTTCTCAAGAGATAAAAAAAAAAAAAATTCATTCAAAGCGAAAGCTAGCAGATCGCTGAGATTTTTTTAAATTTTTTTTTATTTTTTTTTTTTTTAATTGTAAGACATTTTCAGTTTAAACGAACAGTATAAAGAATACCAACTGACTAAAACATTATATATATATGTGTGTGTGTGTGTGTGTGTGTGTGTGTGTGTGTGTGTGTGTGTGTGTGTGTGTGTGTGTGTGTGTGTGTGTGTGTGTGAACTAAGAAAGAGAGAAACAATATTCGATCACAGTCCCCCCTCACCCCGCCCCTTTTTTTTTTGGTTTATTTTTTAAACAAAACTTAAATCAGTAATTTTCACACACACACACACACACACACACACACACACACACACACACACACACACACTTTCACTTACTCGTATGCGTACACAGTAATTCCCCCCACACCCACACCCCCTCCTCCCACTCGATTTTTTTCCTTCCCTCGTCTAATATCACTTACAGTGAAAAGACGTTAAACTAAAGAACGAACACACACACACACACACACACACACACACACTGTCTCTCTCTCTCTCTCTCTCTCTCTCTCTCTTTCTCTCGCTCTCTCTCTCTCACTCACACACACACACGCACACACACAAACACGCGCGCGCGCGCGCACACACACACACACAAACACACGCACACACACGCACACACACACACACACACACACACACACACACGCACGCACACACACACACACACACACACACACACACACACACACACACACACGCACCTACCATCACCAACACTGTGCATTCAAAGCCACTGCAGACAGTACCACAGCACGAAACTTTGTCGTCATCATCAGTTACATGTAACAGCTGTGTGCAACAATGTAACAGCTCACATGAGTCGGCAACATTGATCGAAAGAAATGCACAGCCAAACAACCACCACATCTCTCTCTCTCCCTCTCTGTCTCCCTCTCTCTCTCTTTCTCTCTCTCTTTTTCTTTTTCTTCTTCTACTTCTACTTCTTCTTCTTTTTAATAGTCATTTTATTGACTCACTTGTGTAAACAAAGTGAGTCTATGTTTTAACCCGGTGTTCGGTTGTCTGTGTGTGTGTGTGTGTGTGTGTGTGTGTGTGTCTGTGTGTCCGTGGTAAACTTTAACATTGACATTTTCTCTGCAAATACTTTGTCAGTTGACACCAAATTTGGCATACAAATAGGAAAAATTCAGTTCTTTCCAGTCATCTTGTTTAAAACAATATTGCACCTCTGGGATGGGCACCAAAAAAAAAGTAAAAAAAGAAGACTAATTAAATGCAAACTGCATTTACTGTTATATTTATATTTTTTGTATTCTCTAAACTTGGCACTTTAATCTGATATTCTGAACTAACAACAAGAGCAGTCATTATTATCATTTTTTGTTCAAACAAGAACTTCTTTTGCTAAGCATGGAATTTTTATCTACTTTGCAAACGTTTTGGTGCAGATAGTAAAAAAGGGAAATTACTCTGTAATTAATGCTAGGGGACTTAATTTATCACAAGTGAGTCTTGAAGGCCTTGCCTCTCTTGTTTTATAATGATTTTGTCTTTTCAATGATAATATTTGTCGTTGTGTCATAGTTAGGTTGTGTACATATTTTTATTTATACGCTTTATTTTCATGTGTGATTGTGTGTGTGTGTGTGTGTGTGTGTGCGTGTCTGTGTGTCTGTGTGTGTCTGCGTGTGTCTGTGTCTGTGTGTCTGTGTCTGTGTGTCTGTGTGTGTCTGTGTGTGTTTGTTTTGCCATTGCTTTGTCCTTTCTTCTTTTTTTTTCTTTTTCTTTTTTTTTTGTCTTTTTTTTCGCCTTTCTTTCTTTTTTGCCCTTGAGGGCTGCATGTAAAAAAGCAGCTGTGCTTAATCCACTACCCACGTGAAATAAAAATTCGTTTCGTTTCGTTTCGTTTCGTCTCTCTCTCTCTCTCTCTCTCTCTCTCTCTCTCTCTCTCTCTCTCTCTCTCTCTCTCTCTCTCTCTCTCTCCTGGTGACATTATAAAGTGTTGTTATCATTCATATGGGGAAGTGGCCTTTGTGAATAAAACATCCGAGTTTGACCTTCTATTTCTATCCATAGCACACACACACACACACACACACACACACACACACACACACACACACACACACACACACACACACACACACACACACACACACGTACATACACATACATTCATACGTACACAACGTGTTCACACACACACACACACACACACACACACACACACACACACACACACACACACACACACAAACACCATACAGACACATAGATAGGTATACAGACAGTCGGAGATAGATAGATAGATAGATAGACTGATTGATAGATAGACAGACACATACATACATACATACATACATACATACATACATACATACATACATACAGATAGACGGATATATATACACCATACAGACACATAGATAGATATACAGACAGTCGGAGATAGATAGATTGATTGATAGATAGACAGACAGATACATACATACATACATACAGATAGACGGATATATATACACCATACAGACACATAGATAGATACACAGACAGTCGGAGATAGATAGATAGATAGATAGATAGACAGACAGATACATACATACATACATACAGATAGACGGACAGATATACACTATAAAGATACGTAGATAAATATACAAACAGTCGGAGATAGATAGATAGACAGACGGACAGAAAAATGGACGGATACAGATAGATAGACAACCTGACAGACAGATAGATAGATGGATAAATAGACAGAATGACTGATTGACTGAGAGAACGAACGAACGAACGAACGAGCAGACAGACAAATAAACCGACAGACAAGCAGAGAACAGTGTTGATTCATCTTCTGGTGTGAGCACGTGTCTATTGCATTACATTGAATTACCTTTTTTTTGTCACAACAAACTTCTCTGTGTGAAATTCGGGCTGCTCTCTCCAGGGAGAGCGCGTCGCTATACTGAGAGCGCCACACTTTTTCCTGCCTGCAAATGTATTTTGTTTTCCTGTCAAAGTGGATTTTTCTACAGAATTTTGTGAAGGGCCTACCTTCTGTTGCCGCGGGTTCTTTTACGTGCACTAAGTGCATGCTGTACACAGGACCTTCAGTGCATCGTCTCATTCGAAGGACTAGAATCCAGACCACCACTCAAGGTCTAGTGGAGGGGGGGGGGGATACTGGCGATTGTGGGAATCGAACCTGTGCGTTCAGATTCTCTGGCTTCCTGGGCGGACGCGTTACCACAGGTTAATACTCGTATGCATGTGTTTCTTAGTGTATTGTGTGTGCCTGCATGTGTATAAGACGTTGCAGAAACACAAGTTTGCCTAAAGATGAAAACACTATCTGTCTCTCTGTCTGTCTCAGCTTTTCTTGCAACTGGAATGAACTTCCTCTTTCGCTTCGTCAGGTCTCCACACTCAGCTCTTTCAAGTCTGGCCTTAAAACCCACCTCTTCCCAAAATAGTCTCCCTTCCCTGCCTCTTTCCTTGTCTTCAGCTTCTTCTTCAGTTTTAGAGTTATGCATGCGTGTGAATGACTGGTGCGAAAGCGCTTTGATTTGTCTCTGCACAAGATTCAGCGCTATATAAATACCATTATTATTTGTATTTGTATTTGTATTTCTTTTTATCACAACAGATTTCTCTGTGTGAAATTCCGGCTGCTCTCCCCAGGGACAGCGCGTCGCTACACTACAGCGCCACCCTTTTTTTTTCTTTTTTCTTTTTTTGTATTTTTTCCTGCATGCAGTTTTATTTGTTTTTCCTGTCGATGTGGATTTTTCTACAGAATTTTGCCAGGAACAACCCTTTTGTTGCCGTGGGTTCTTTTACGTGCGCTAAGTGCATGATGCACACGGGACCTCGGTTTATCATCTCATCCGAATGACTAGCGTCCAGACCACCACTCAAGGTCTATTGGAGGGGGAGAAAATATCGGCGGCTGAACCGTGATTCGAACCAGCGCGCTTAGATTCTCTCGCTTCCTAGGCGGACGCGTTACCTCTAGGCCATCACTCTATTATTATTATCATTATTATTTTCTCAGTGACAGAATTATAGACAAAGACATGAAAGACGAGAAAGACCAACCAAGAAAAAGTGGACAATAGAGAGATCGAAACAGAGAAACAGAACACCAAACCAGACTCACCTTCCTAAAACACAACAGCTGCTCACCCAGCAAACCACTTTTCAACAGCAGTGAATAAAGACACACAGTGAATTTACTGTGGAAAAAAGCCACACAGCGAATAATGCCACACAGTGAATTTACTGTGAATAAAGCCACACAGTGAATAAAGCCACACAGTGAATTTACTGTGAATAAAGCCACACAGTGAATAAAGCCACACAGTGAATGTACTGTGAATAAAGCCACGCAGTGAATGTACTGTGTATAAAGCCACACAGTGAATGTACTGTGAATAAAGCCACACAGTATAAATAAAACCACACGGTGAATAAAGCCACACAGTGAATTTCCTGTGAATAAAGCCACACAGTATAAATAAAACCACACGGTGAATAAAGCCACACGGTGAATAAAGCCACACACTGAATGTACTGTGAATAAAGTCACACACTGGATGTACTGTGAATAAAGCCACACACTGAATGTACTGTGAATAAAGTCACACACTGGATGTACTGTGAATAAAGCCACACACTGAATGTACTGTGAATAAAGCCACACTGTGAATAAAGCCAAACTGAATTTACAGGGGGAAAAGCCGCACAGTGAATAAAGACACACAATGAATTTACTGTGAATAAAGCCACACTGTGAATAAAGCCACACAGTGAATGTACTGCCACACAGTGAATGTACTGTGAATAAAGCCACACAGTGAATGTACTGCCACACTGTGAATGTACTGTTTAATAAAGCCACACAGTGAATAAAGCCACACACTAAATAAAGCGACACAGTGAATTTACAGGGAATACAGCCACACAGTCAATAAAGACACACAATGAATTTACTGTGAATACAGCCACACTGTGAATTCCCACACCTTCCTCTCTCGGCCCTGGTCCTCAGCCAAGTGAACTTGTCAACAATCGCAACCACAGGGCGGAAACTTTTTTTTTTTTAATCTGAAAGACAGAGTAAGAGTTGTCTGTCTTGCCCCGCTGTCCTTGACAACTGTGACACTGCAAGACAGCTGACGATGAGAATAGTCCTTATTTGGGTATTGTGTTGTGTTGCATTTAATCTGTACAAGACTGGGGGGTGCTTTCAAAACAGAAACTGCCATTGAAGAATTTATATTATTGCTGATTTTTTTTTTTTTTTTTATTACAGTGACTCTTATTCGGAAATTATGTTTTTCTTAACCCTTTCTTTGAAATACATGTTATTTTATTTTTACTGTGTGGATTAAT
>NC_134894.1:45832221-45842221 GCF_041734735.1 Babylonia areolata | reverse complement strand
TTAAAGCAAATTAAGTCCACTAGCATTAATTACAGAGTAATTTCCCTTTTTTATTATCTGCACCAAAACGTTTGCAAAATAAATAAAACTTCCATGCTTGGCAAAAGAAGTTCCTGTTTGAACAAAAAATGATGACTGCTCTTGTTGTTGTGTCAGAATATCAGATCAAAGTGCCAAGTTTGGAGAATACAAAAAATAATAAATATAACAGTAAATGCAGTTTGCATATAATTAGGCTTCATTTTTTGTTTGTTTGTTGTTTTTTTTGTGCCCATCCCAGAGGTGCAATACTGTTTTAAACAAGATAACTGGAAAGAACTGAATTTTTCCTATTTTTATGCCTAATTTGGTGTCAGCTGACAAAGTATTTGCAGAGAAAATGTCAATGTTAAAGTTTACCACGGACACACAGACACACACACACACACACAGACAACCGAACACCGGGTTAAAACATAGACTCACTTTGTTTACACAAGTGAGTCAAAAAAGGACTACATGGCGGGAAGTGGACGTTGTAAAAGTAGAGCCGACTTAAAGGAAGGTCAAGGTGTTCAGGGTTTGGGTGTTCAGTGGTCACGTTCTTCGAGGGGGTGAGTCCTGTCCCTGTAACACCGACACACGGTGCTTTATGGCGGTAAGCTTGTTAAGTGGTAGTAGTACACAGTTCACGTGTACATTTTTGATGTGTTAGTGTGAGAGAAAAAATCATTGACCGAAACAGACACAATGCTCTTTCTCTCTCTCTCTCTCTCGTCTTCAGCATTAAATCATCAAAGCGTCAAAGTGTATATCTGTGTGTGTGTGTGTGTGTCCATCACGTTTGCTCCCTTCTCACACAAGCACACACCGTCTTAAATGAACTGCCCGCCCACCCCCGTCCCTTTAACATAAAGTGTGTTTACATTCTGCAATCATAAAACCGTACATACGTAACACTATCAAAGCAAATACACAAAAACGAAAACGAACAAACATCGCTGAATTAGTGTGAAACGGCAAGTCGGGTCCCAGTCTTAACAGGATGATAGGAATCCCCATTAAGCATCATATAAAACAATGGGAATCCCTGTCGAGCAGGATAATAGAACCACGAGAATCCCCAGTTAAGCATGATATAGAACAACGTGAATCCCTATCGAGTGGAATATAGAACAGCGTGATTCCCTATCACGCAGGGTATAGCATACGGCGAATCCCAATCAATCAGGATAAAGAAAAACGTAAATCCCTATCAATCAGGATACAGAACATTAATATCCCTGTCAAGCAAGATATAGAGCAACATTAATATCCCTATCAATCAGGATATAGAGCAACGTGAATCCCTATCAATCAGGATACAGAACAACATTAATCCCTATCAATCAGGATATAGAGCAACGTGAATCCCTATCAATCAGGATACAGAACAACATTAATCCCTATCAATCAGGATATAGAGCAACGTGAATCCCTATCAATCAGGATACAGAACAACATTAATCCCTATCAATCAGGATATAGAGCAACGTGAATCCCTATCAAGCAGGATATAGAGCAACGTGAATCCCTATCAAGCAGGATACAGAACAACATTAATATCCTTATCAAGCAGGATGTAGAGCAACGTGAATCCCTATCAAGCAGGATATAGAGCAACGTGAATCCCTATCAAGTACGATATAGAGCAACGTGAATCCCTATCAATCAGGATATAGAGCAACGTGAATCCCTATCAAGCAGGATATAGAGCAACGTGAATCCCTATCAAGCAGGATATAGAGCAACGTGAATCCCTATCAAGCAGGATATAAAGCAACAAGCAGAAAAATCTAATAATGTGAACCCCTAACAAGCAGGATAATTGAATAACGTGAATTCCTAACAAGTGGGATAACAGAACAACACGGATCACTATCAAGGGGGATAACAGACGACGTGAACGTGAATCCCTAACAAGCAGTATAGCAGAACAACAACGTGAGTTCTGTACGTGCTGACAACACGATTTTGCGGCCCTGAAAATGGGACACTGTCGTACTTAATAAACTTGCCTGACAATGGATCGCGGCTTTGATTAATTCCCACTAACGTCGCAACAGTGGGCTGTTTCCAAATTAATCAACTCCACAAACAATAAATTCACGAAGCGCCTTGCGATAGAAGTGACCCAAATAGGCATACTTCTGTAGACGTCAGAGGGGCGAAAGTTAAAGGGCGCTAACTCTCTCTCTCTCTCTCTCTGTGCATAGAACGAGGAAGATAAGGTGTGTCCGATTATAAGTACACTACAGGCTCAGGACTGTCTCTCCACCCGAAGTATAATAAATAAAGAGCCTAATGTGAGTGGTGAGGAAGGTGTGGCAGTTTTATATAAAAGCCGACACTCCGGTTGGTTTATGAGGGTGACGGGTCTGAAGTGAAGTGTGGTTCATTATGATGAAGGGTCGCCTTTGGAGGCGGGGGTGTGAGACACTTTTATAAAGACAAAAAAGAGACAGGAAGGGATTATGATTATGAAAACTCTGTATGTCTGACTCCGTCACACACACTCACACACACATACTCTCTCTCTCTCTCACTCACACACACTGAAACAGGGAGGTAAGCGACACACGTACGCACGCACACACACATTATGCCACACAAAAACCTGCACACACTCACAAAGTCAGATAAGGCAAACACACACTCACAAAGTCAGGTAAGGCAAACACACACTCACAAAGGGAAAAAGATCAAACGCACGCGCACGCAAGTGCACGTTAGCACGTGCACCGCTACACACATACATAACTGACAAAGCCGAGAAGAGCATGCAGAAAAAAACACACGTGAGCTGAAAGCAGTGGTAGACATGAATAAATAAATCCCATGGAATCACTTTCTTCAGTATAAGATAAATCTCCAATTTATTCACATAAACAGCAACCTCCAAGCATGAAGAAAACAATAATGCCTTTCAAATTATGATAGAAATGGTATATACAGTCGACATGAGTATCTTTCTCACACATTCTCTCTCTCTCTCTCTCACACACAGAAGCGCGAGCGTGCGCGTACACATGCACACATACATACACAAGGGCAGACACATACACACACATTTATACACACACGTGCGTTTGCATGCACACACATACGTATGCATGCACGTGCTCTCACTTTAACACAAGGGCGCACGCGAAAGCACGCCCACATACCAACCACTCACAAATATACTTACGTGCACATTCGCTGCTCCCCTCCACACACACACGCACACACAGACGCATACACACACACACACACACACACACACAGGTGCGTGCGAGCGCAGAAACAATCGCACCTATGTACACACATATTTGCTCAAAGAATCACAGAGAGAGAGAGAGAGATTGGCCATACAAATAAAATAACTTTAAAAAGATAGCATCATCACAAATCGTCTTACAGAATGAGAATTTGTAAAGAACCTGCCACCGTCTTCAGAGTACAATAAAAACATAATGTGGACGACTTCTGATTAGAAAAATAAAAAAATAATTTTTTTAAAAAGTGGACGACTCGGTATTCAGTGAAATCATAATATGGACACAAAATGTCAAGAGTAACAAACAACAACAAACCTTCACATCTTGAAAAAAAGAATTTTCGCCACGCTCATAAAAAGCCTCCGTGATTCACGTATGGTTCCTACTAAATTTAGTCTGAATCAATGTACGAAAATCCCACATTTCTTTGGTGATAGAAAGCTTTTTTTTTTGCTTTTTTTTTCTTTCAATAATAATAAAACAATATTCATTTTGTGTTACTGATGAAAGGATCATAGGCGAATAAAATGGGCAAGAATACATGTTTGTTGGTATGTCTATGCTTTTTTTTTTTTTTTTTTTTTTTTTTTTTTTTTTTTTTAATCGTTGTATTGTATTCCAGTTTGAATATCTAATCACTTGGAATTTCACATAATGAACACAGAGAAGGAATGGGTGACAGTGATCAAACTGCGTCATAAATGACGTAAAATTACCGGTTGTTGTCGTCATTTGCGTCACAAGTTTCAAGTCATGTTATGCTTCCCTTTCACTTTTGTTTGAACCAAAACTCGAATCAGTTCCTACTGCACTATCTCTAACTCTTATTACTGATTAAACAACACCAGTCTGATCCGAACTTGACAGAATATGCTTCAGTTATTGACATACCTACTGGTTTAAGAAAATATTTCTTCCGAAATTATTATTATAAGTCTACCATTGTTGACAGCAATATGCGTACTTCGTAACTGATTATGACTTATTAACAGATAACATAATTGCAGAGAGTTTATCAAGAATCATGATTTTCGTTAATGAGCTATGTATTCATAGTAGTGACGGCTAGATTGGTTTGGTCGATATTAAGTTTGCTTTCCTGCCCAGTTTTCACTTGCGGTTGCTGAGGAAATGCTAATATGGTAGTGGAGTCTACCATACACACAAACATATTCAACCGAAATACGGTTACTACACAGACTCACTTTGTTTTGTCTACAGGAGCAATGATATATATATATATATATATATATATATATATATATATATATCTGTGTGTGTGTGTGTGTGTGTGTGTGTGTATGCACATTTAGCATTCGTAAAATAATAATCCTATTCAAATGACAAACTATAAAACTGATGAATTTCACTTTCACTGGATGTTGTAATCATATAGAAAATCCCACATCTGTCTGGGCTCGAACCTGCGTCCACCCAGTCGTCAGATGGTGACCATGACCACTTCCTCACGCCTATGTTTTCATTTCTTATTCTGTGCACGAAAAACATAATACAAAAAAAACCACACACTTACTCAATTTACTCAAATATAAACACGTTTTGGATCCTGCAACCATTGATTGAGGAGAAGATCGATGCAATCAATCATTACGATGAGTTATTCAGTTTTTTTCAATCTGCAAGCAAAAGTCCAAACTAAAATTATTGTAAGCGATCATGCGAAAAGACGAACTACCCCTCTCTCTTAGACCTTGACCCTTGAGGGGTCAAGGCAAGGTCATGGGCAATGAGCACTCTTGAGCTGTTGCGTCGGTTTGTCATGTTTCGTCGTCAAGTCAGTTGCAGTGTTTGAGAAACTTGGCTTGTAGAAACCCCTCACCCCTACCCACCCCCGATGACCCCCCCCCCCGCCCCCTCCCCCAGACCCCCGAACCTCTCTCTCCCCCAGACCCATATCCACCTCAAACCAACCCTCTACCCCCAACTTCAAACTTATGACTTGCAATCTACGTAAAAGACACGTGATTTTTTTTTTTCAACGCACATTAAACTTGTCTTATTCATGCATGAAATCGGCACGGCATAAACTTGACCCCTCCAAAGTGGAAACCACTGTTAAGTCGGGTCAAAGAATATTTTTGTTCTGGTCAAGGTCACTCCTAGTCAAGGTCACTTCTGGTGAAGGTCACTCGGTGGTTTCTGACAACAGGAAGTTCTCCCTGCTGTATATGTGTGTGTTGGGGGTTTACATCTGCATCAGTTACAGTCTGGGGGAGGGGAGTATGATTTTGAAGTTAACAAACAAACAAACGAATCAGACTGTTCTTGAAGCTGTGCTCATGAAATCATATCAAGGTCAAACTGATGAAACAAGTTTATCAGATGTTACGAAGTACGTATCAGCTGGTTAGAAAATTCCCAAGGCCAGACTAAACGCGTTGGGTCACGCTGCTGGTCAGGCATCTGATTAGCAGTTGTGAATTTGTCCAACGCATATGACGCCTCCTTGAGTAACTGAACCTCACTGGTTAGAAATTGGTCCAGTGGTTTGCGAGAAATCGATGTGACTGACAGACATGCCAGATATGGACGAGCGCCAACAGACAAAAAACCCCACAACAAAACATACTCATACACACACACATGCGCGCGCGCGCACACACACTCAAGAATATTGTCCCCAGTAAAAAAAAAAAAAAAAAAAAAAAAGAAAAAAAAAAAAAAAAAGGAAGCAGTATCATGTCATCAGCTGGAACTCTCCTGCAATTCCGAGAACTCTTCGATGTGTAGAGATGTGTGTCCCGCTGTCCCGTCTGTTAGCACGCGGCCCAGCCACTGCCCAACACAAAACACACATCGGCATGTATACACTGTATCTGTTTTATCTATTCAATTATTCATTAATTAATAATTTATTCATTTCTTCTTCTTCTTTTTTTCTACACACAAAGTAAGTACTATGACAATCAAGAGATGCGTGGCCCGCTGTCCCGCTTGTTACCATGCGCCCCTGCCACTGCCCGACACAAAACACACATCGTCATGTATACAACGTATCTATTGGATTCATTTAATTATCTATTTATTTATCGATTCATTTATTCCACATGCAAAGCAGTACTATGACAGTCAAGAGATGCGTGGCCCGCTTGTTATCATACGGCCCTGCCACTGTTCGACACAAAACACACATCGTCATGTATACAACGTATCTATTGGATTCATTTAATTATTTATTTATCCATCTGTTCATTTATTCCACACACAACGTAGTACTACGACAGTCAAGAGATGCGTGGCCCGCTGTCCCGCCTGCTACCATGCGCTCCAGCCACTGTGCGATACAAAACGTACACCAGCATGTATACATTGTTATCTGTTTCATTTACTTGTTTATCTATTCATTTACGTATTCAACACACACACACACACACACACACAAAGCAGTACTGCGACACCTAGGAAACAACACCAGGCCTAAATCAGATATGCTTGGCCCCCTGTCCCGCCTGTAACCCATGCGGTGCAGCCACTGTGCCACACAAATCACAGGACGTCAGGTGTTGCTGAACTTTAATTTTCTTCTTTTTGTATGTCTTATTTGTTTGCTGATGTATGTATTCATATATCTATTGAATTATTCCACGATTCTGAGTAGTATTCGTGGGAGCTCACCATACGGGGAATCGCGCCATTTTTGTGCTGTGTATAATGATGATGATGATGATGGTGATTATACACACGCACGCATGCACGCACACACACACAAACAAGTGTACGCTCATACACAGAAATCTAAACTAGCGCGCGCGCACACACACACACACACACACACGCACACACTCGTACTATTTCTCTTGGAACGATCTTCATTTTACTTTGTTGATTTCAGCACTGAGTGTGGAGTTTGACAACCCTAAGTGTTCGTCCCGTTGGTCTTTACATGTTTGGCGTTTTTCTATTTTTGTTTTGTTTGTTGCTGTTTAACTCATTCGCTCCCCTTGCCGGTTAGACAGCCATATTACTTTTTCGGGAGTGGATGCATGTTGGGGAGAGAGAGAGAGAGAGAGAGAGAGAGAGAGAGAGAGAGAGACGTGTTCTTCTTATCCGACAAACGCCAACAATGGTCACGTGGTCTTTAACGTACGTAATAATTATATCTTTTGTAAGCATGCACACACGCGAAGTTGACCAAGGCGTTGACAGGTCTTCACAAATATGACCATGGAGAATGGAACAAAAGGCCCCAGTCCTATCTCCAGCCGTTGGGTGAAAAGTTCAAATCTCTACCCACTCAACTGGGATCCCGCTAGTCTCCAATGCAAAGATATATACTTAACATTAATCGACCCTAGACTTTATAACCCGATATTGTCCATAGCTACTTTTCGAGATGAGGGTGGAAGATGGCGGAATGGTCAAGACGTTTGTCTGCCCATACAGTGTCCGTGAGGGTCTGGGTTCAAATCCAGGTCTTGCCCCTTTCTCCCAGATTTGACAGGAAATCCAAAATGAGCGTTTCGTCATCCGAGTGAGACGATAAACTGTGGTCCCGTGTGCAACACCATTTTGGCACGCTGAAAAAAGAACCCACGACAACATAGGTGTTGTCCTCCGGTAAAAGAAAAGCACTCTGATATAGGTTCTCTAATACATAATGCATGCACTCAAGGCCTGACTAAGCGTGTTGGGTTATGCTGTTGGTCAGGCATCTGCCTAGCATATGTGTCTGGGTAGCGTATATGGCTTTGTCCGAATGCAGTGACAACCGTAACTGAAACTACGAGATGATTCTCGAAGCCTTCATGTCTAGCATAGTCACTTGTTGAATCCGACCTGACGACATGGACGGCGGTAGACCAGGCACACTCTGCAGTGGCTTTGATGCTCTTAAGCAATTCTAGACAGTAGAGTTACTGTTGTTCAAGGCATTTCCAGTGGATATGATGGCCTAGAGGTAACGCGTCCGCCTAGGAAGCGAGAGAGTCTGAGCGCGCTGGTTCGAATCACCGCTCAGCCACCGATATTTTCTCCCCCTCCACTAGACTTTGAGTGGTGGTCTGGACGCTAGTCATTCGGATGAGACGATAAACTGAGGTCCCGTGTGCAGCATGCACTTAGTGCACGTAAAACCCACGGCAACAAAAGGGTTTGTTACTGGCAAAATTCTGTAGAAAAATCCACTTCGATAGGAAAAACAAATAAAACTGCACGCAGGAAGAAGTACCAAAAAAGAAAAAAAAAGAAAAAGGGTGGCGCTGTAGTATAGCGACGCGCTCTCCCTGGGGAGAGCAGCCCGAATTTCACACAGAGAAATCTGTTGTGATAAAAAGAAATACAAAATACAAAATGTTTGATAAAATGCCAGGTCTGTTGACCAGTGGTAGTACAACAGAGGTCTTAGGCCTGTGAATGTCAGTGTGTATCGCTGGAGAGACAGGTGTACTTTCCGACGAGCTTTGGCTTGAATGTCAATGTGTACCGCTAGACCAGCTGTGAGAGAAGAGAGCAAACCTGAAAATCAACGTCTGACAATCGTGTGAAGTGTTAGAGTGTTAGTAATAAGTTTGATAGCGTGTACGTGTGTGTAGGGGGCGGGGGGGGGAGAGGGGCATGGAGGGGTCAGGGGTGAAAGGGAGCGGTGGAGAGAGAGAGAGAGAGAGAGAGTGTACGCGTGTATGTGTGTGAGTGAGTGAGTGAGTGAGTGAGTGTGTGTGTGTGTGTGTGTGTGTGTGTGTGTGTGTGTGTGTGTGCGCGCGCGCGCGCGTGTGTGTGTGTGTGCGCGCGTGTGTGTGTGAGAGGGTGGGGGGTAAGACAGACAGAGAAACTGTGACTGTAACTTCTATGTAATGACCACGATCTCATTTACAGACACCTCTCCCCCCCCCCTTCCGGGCACTTTACACCGCAAATATTCTTGTCACCGCTTGTGTTACAAGCCCTGCAGCTTAGCAACGCTGACAACAACACAGCAGTAACGGCAGCAACAACAACAATAATAATAATAATAATGGTATTTGTATAGCGCTAAATCTTGTGCATAAACAAATCAAAGCGCTTTCGCACCAGTCATTCTCACGCAAGCATAACAATAAAGACAAGAGTAATGATAAATAAAACAAGGCCAAAAGACGCCAACAGACAGGCAGAAATGAATGAAAGCGGATCACACATACCCAGTCAAACAACAACAAAAAGAAATAATCTTCTCCGGACATAAGTCATACACTCTCAAAAAAACAGTATAATTATATTCCATCTTGTGTGTTCAGAGACAAACATAATATGTATCATTAAACATTACAAAAAAAAGATTTTAAAAAAAGAAGAAATGGCACGCAAATAAAAATGTACAAATTTGAGTAACTCAAAAGTTTGATATATACGTGATATACATTCAACATGGGCACATGTAAAACAAAAGCTGTTGGAATTCCAAAACAATTCACCCTGTTGTTCAAGAGAGCAAAACATGCAACAGAAGAAGAAAAAAATCCACAAAATTTCCGTTGACATTTAAAGGCAAATGGTTGCTGAAAGATGCATGTAAAAAACGCGTCATGGCGTGAGTATTCAGGTATAGTATTATTTGATTTGTGTGACTCTTTTCTGAGATACTGAGATAAAAATTCGTCATGGATTTACAAGCCACTGTACACTGATATACATATACACCTCGTGCACGCGAATAAAAAATGACTTCACAACTTTTAATTAATAACCAAGCGAACGTCAAAATCTGTCATTCGTTTATCCACTCC
>NC_134894.1:45789721-45827221 GCF_041734735.1 Babylonia areolata | reverse complement strand
GCAACCCAGCCACCGTCTTCATCAGTTGTACAGTATGACAGTATAATATAGATGTAGCATGCACATGACAACCTATATACACAGACCACCACAAACAGAGATGCCACCCCCTGTCAAGTGTTTGTAGGAACAATCAGGAAATTTGGTATAGGGACATTTTGAATTCGGCTGGAACACGCAAACTCCGACCCACATCAGCAAACGGGCACAGACACTGTTTGACCGAGACGCAACTTGATTCAGCCACGCTCTGTCTTGTCATAACAGTTGACATCTCTGACGCCGAGTACAGGTTGATGGCGATCACCATGACGACAGCAACCCAGCAACCGTCTTCATCACCCTGCAGTGTACAGTGGGACAGTATAATATAGATATAACATGCACTATGACAACCTATACACACAGACCACCACAAACAGAGATTACAAACCCTGTCAAGTGTTTGTAGGAACAATCAGGAAATTTTAGTAAGGACACTTTGAATTCGACAGGAACACTCGGACTCTGAGCCATATCAGCAAACGGGCACAAACACTGTTTGACCGAGACGCAACTTGATTCAGCCACGTTCTCTCTTGTTCGGACAAACGATTAAGCTGATTGGTCCACTCAATGCTGTTTCAATGTAAATACGCACTTGATTCGCTGAGCATCATTACGTGAGACCAAGATTAGTAGTAACTGCCCTGGCCTCGTGATCGATAAGTCTTGACCGTCTGGGTAATGTCGTGACAGGCAAGCATGTGGCCATGCCATGTAGTCGAAAATGTACTCATCGGAACAAGTTTGACGTGGGCGTAACGTCGGAACAAACTGCGATTGAAAACACGGTAAAATCGTAACAGTTGGCACCTCTGTGCAGAGTTACAGGTTGATGGCTATCACCGTCACCGACAGTAACCCAGCAACCAGCTTCATCACCCTGCCCGTGTACAGTATGACAGTATAATATGGACATAACATGCACCATGACAGCCTATTTATACACACAGACCACCACAAAGTACAGGTTGATGGCTATCACCGTGACTGACAGCAACCCTGCAACCAGCTTCATCACCCTGCCCGTGTACAGTATGGCAGTATAATATGGACATAACATGCACCATGACAACCTCTTTATACACACAGACCACCACAAGGTACAGGTTGATGGCTATCACCATGACTGACAGCAACCCAGCGATCGTCTTCATCCCCCTGAGGAAGCAGAACGTGACAACATGAAATATACTGAATTTTATCAACATATATGACAGTCAGTCGTGTCCGACTATGACCATCAAAACAGCAGAGGAAGCAACTGCTGTCCAAACTATCTGGGCTAGAATTTGATTATAGTGGAGCCCAATTTACCTCCCCACTCTCTCGGCCAAGAAGGTTTCAGGACAGTCGGCGTTGGGATGGTTCCCAAAGGCCGACTAGCCCCCCCAAGGCTGCAGCACTAAGAGCCAGTGCAGTTTTGCCTCCTGGTTTGAGAGTCATTGTCCTTCACATAAGACTAAGCTGTAACTGACTTCCCATTGTAATGGGGAAAACCACTGATCATAAAGCTCTCTTTGCCGTTGGCCCAAATCTAAGCTTATGTCAATCTGTGATAAAAGCTGAGCGGTTGGCCTTTATCATACACACAGACCACCACAAAGTACAAGCTGATGGAGATCACCAAAACCCACAGCAACCCAGCGACCTGTCTTCATCACTCTGCCGTGTACAGTATGACAGCATGACATTGATATATCATGCACCATGACAACCTAAAAACACACAGACTAACACAAAGTACAGGTTGATGGCGATCACCGTGACCCACAGAAACCCAGCGATCTTCTTCATCACCCTGTGGGCGTACGGTATTATTATAATTATATGCAATAGATATAACAACATCATTTAAACTGACAACGTGACTAACATATCTCCTGTGGACAAAATACAGATTAAATACAGTGTGATTAAATACAGATTGTACAACACAATATTACAAACATATATCAACCAACCCCCCATCCCCCTCTCTCTCCACTAATCCTTTCCGTCTTTCACCACTTTCTCTCTCAACCAACTGTCTCTTATCTCCCTCTCCCCTCTTTCCAGCAATCCTCTCTCTCTACATCAACCCCCTATCGGCTCTCTCACCCTCTCTCTCTTTCGCTCCCCCCCTCTCTATCTGCATCAATCCCCTTTCTTTCCACAAGCCCCCCCTCTCTCTCTCACTCCATCAACCCCCACCAACACCAACCCACACACCCCATACTGCAACCCAATCCAACCCATCCCACCTCCTCCGCACCCACGACCCCCGAAAACCCCCCAAGTCTCACCTGCCGTTGGAGAAGTCCCCCATGATGCCGGAGGAGGAGGTGAAGGTGAGGATGGGGAGAAGGGCAAAGGGCAGCTGCAGCGACATGAGGACGTTGAGCAGGTCGTTCATGGTGGTCATGTCGTCGATGCCCGAGAAGATGGCCACCAGGATGGTCGGGCAGATGGCGATGGTCCGGGTCAGCAGCACCCGCTGCCACCGCTTCCACGTCAGGTTCAGGAACCCCTGGAGACAGGGGGAGTGGGGGTGAGGGGTTGGCAGTGGGAGGGAAGGGCGAGGGTGTGGGGTGGGGGGAGGGGAGAGAGGGCACGATACTACGATTCGATTCTATTCTTTATTCAAGAAAAGGCCACAGCCCCATTTGAAGGGGATTAATGTACAATAATCATTGAGCATCAAACGTGTGTCAGCACACATATTTCAACATACAATCATTTCACAACAACATGTACCTTCTTTTGAAGGACTTGTACATATAGGTATGCAATGCAAGATTTCGAATTAGACTTTCTTTTTTTTTACGTCAAAAGCAAAACAAGCCTAAAAAGTGCTGATCATTCATCAAACAGAAAGAGGGGAGAATAAGTGAGTCAGAGCAGGTGGGTACCGGGTGGGTTGCACCCCTCGCGAGCCACAGGACCCCGCTAAGGAAGCTTTCCCGTGATTTCTACAAAGCGGGAGACAGAATTATTGCAAACACCCTTAAGTGTGAGCCAGGATTATTTATTTTATATTGCAATATTTTAACATTTTTCAGTTATTAACTGTCATGATAAGTCAGTTCAGTTCAGTCCAGTTTAGTTCAGTTACTCAAGGAGACGTCACAGCGTTCAGACGAATCCATATACGCTATACCGCATTTGCTGAGCAGATGCCTGACAAGCAGCGTAGTCAGGCCTTGAGAAAGAAAAAAAATAGCGATACATAAAAATGATCAATAGAAGTCATCAAATGTGTGAATAAATAAATTGAAATTTATAAATAAATAAATCTAAAAATAAAATAACAGTAAACTGGTCAGTTTTTTAACTTACTGCCCAGCCGTCCAAGCGGGGGCTAATCATATCAAGGCTGAAAACATATCACGACACATCCGTGTTCTATGCTCTTTTGCAACATCTCCACTGGCTCCCTGTCTCACACAGAATAAAGTACAAGATCAGCACACCATGTTATAAATGTATTCACAACTCTGCCCCTTCCTATCTCTGTGGCTGCCTTCACCTCTACACTCCATCTCGCTCTCTACGATCGGCTTCGGATCCACTCTGTTTACGCATACCCAGATTCCAACGCTCGACTGTTGGCCACCTTCTTTCTCTGTCTCTGGACCTTGTAATTGGAATGAACTTCCTCTTCGTCAAGTCTCCACACTCAGCTCTTTCAAGTCTAGCCTTAAAACCCACCTCTTCACCAAACAGCCTCCCTTCCCTGGCTCTTCCTTGTCTTCAGTTTTTTTTGTTTAGTTGGTTTTTTTGGGTTTTTTTTCCTCCTCCAGTTTTAAAGTTATGCATGCGTATGAATGACTGGTGCGAAAGCACTTTGATTTGTCCCGCACAAGATTCAGAGCTATATAAATATAATAATTGTTGTTGTTGTGTATGAGAGAGCGGCATTGTCAGGAGCGAGTAAGTCAGAATGCTTGAATAAGTGAGAGAAGAAGAGAAAACAAAAGTGACGCAAAAAGGGCTAGCTCAAAACTGGTGAGTATAATCAGTAACTCAAAACAGTAAGAGTATAAAGAGAAACGAAACAAAAGGCAAAAAGGAGACAAGCGAGTGACCTGGTATACGCAAAATCAGAAAGTTTCAGTTTTCAGTAGCTCAAGGAGGCGTCACTGTGTTCGGACAAATCCATATACGCTACACCACATCTGCCAAGCAGATGCCTGACCAGCAGCGTAACCCAACGCGCTTAGTCTGGCCTTGAGAAAAAAAAAGATAAATACATAAAAAAAAGAACTACTACTACTAATGGTAATATGTATAAGGCACAAAAAAACATGATGAAGTCAACTATAAGCGTACAAAAAAATAATAATAAATAAAATAAAATAAATAAATAAATACATATATAAATAAATAACTAAATAACTAATGAACTAAATAATAATGATATAATTATATAAAAAAAATTAATTAAAAAATAACAAAATAAATAAATAAATAAATAAATAAAGACAACAATGATGATAAATAAGCAAATAAATGTAAAAAAATGCAGACACACATTTACACATACACACACATATGCATAACAGATATCAGAAAGAGTGGGACAGAAACACGAAACGAAATTTTTTTTTTTTTTAAATCAAAGAAAAAAATCTATAAAAAAAACAACAAAAAAAACCCCAAACCATGAAGAGACAGCACCCACCTCCATGACGAACTGACCAGTGTAAGTGCCGGTCATAGTGGAGCTCTGACCAGCAGCCAGAATGCCCACCGCCCACACGTACATGGCCGCCAGCCCGAACTGACAGCCCAGGAACACGCCCTGACCACAGCAACAACAACAGCACAGTCCTCACATCAGTGCATCATAATCCCCAACCAATAGCGCAATAGCCGAGTGGCTGATTAAAGCGTCGGACTTTCAATCTGAGGGTCCCGGGTTCGAATCTCAGTAACGGCGCCTTGTGGGTAAAGTGTGGAGATTTTTTTCAGATCTCCCAGGTCAACATAATGTGCAGACCCGCTCTTGTGTCTGAACCCC
Source organism: Babylonia areolata (assembly GCF_041734735.1). Classification (NCBI taxonomy): domain Eukaryota; kingdom Metazoa; phylum Mollusca; class Gastropoda; order Neogastropoda; family Buccinidae; genus Babylonia; species Babylonia areolata. Next base: position 45,822,177 of record NC_134894.1, on the reverse strand, counting down.
CTTCGTGTGTATACGCACGCAGGAGATCAAATACGCACGTTAAAGATCCTGTAATCCCTGTCAGTGTTCGGTGGGTTTTGGAAACAAAAAACATACCCAGCATGCGCACCCCCGAAATGGAGTATGGCTGCCTACATGGTGGGATAAATAAACAATAAAAGTCATACACGTAAAATGTTACATGTCTGTCTGCGTGTGTATATGTGCGTGCCTGAAGTCTGACTGACACAGGAAACGAATGATGAGTGCCCAATGGCAGCCATCAGTCGGCTCTACCCATGTAGGCAGCCTGTTGTGCAAATGACTCCGTGTTTGTAAAGCGCTTAGATGATAGGCGCTATCTAAATATCCACATCATCGTCATCATCAACCAACAACCGGATAAAAAAAACAAAGTGACTGACTCTTAGCCAACATTTTGTACCCATATTACTTATTTATCACTAACACCCACTTACTTCCCTTGGACCGAGTAGGGTTATTATTTCTGTACTGCAGCGAGGCGCGTTTAAGGTAGCGCTAGGCGTAGATTTGGGGTATTTTGGTTCTCAACTTCTAAGTAATGTATCACTCTGAAATTTGGCACAAAGAGAGAAGACATCAAAAGTATGCCACACACCAATTTTTAAGTAAACAGCTTGACTAGAATTAAAGTTATGAATATTTTTAATGTTCTGAAGGGTAGCTCCATTTCGCAGACTAGATCTCATAGAAGCTGCCTCTCTGAGAAGTGTCTGATATAACAGAGTTTCACTTCAGTGACCAGAGAGTGCAATTAACACATGAAAGCTTTGGTAAAAAATTTATAATGTTCACTCACCACTCAATCAAAAAGGGTGTTTTTTCAGTCGCAATGACAGTTCACATCTCACACATGTAGCAAGTAAAGTAATTGAGATAGAATGTCCCTGATAGTCTTATTGCACTCAGCAGCCATTTTTACATTAGTACACAAAATTTGGTGTCATTATGCTGATGGGAAGTGTGTGTGTTTTGTTGCACAAATATGCAAGTCCACGAAAAATGAACGTTTTGAGAAAATTGCATTTAAAGTTTGGTCTTGTCTCTCCTAGTAGACCAAGGCACAAAACAGGTAAATTTATACACAAATATTTTTTTTCAGGTGTCTGTTCATAACATAAAAAGAAAACAAAAACAAAAAACAAAAAAGAAAGCTGTTTTGGTGTTCAGAACAGTCCTGCCCCATACAACTCTCCTCCTCGTTCACACCGCTCTTGATGTTCTCGATGCCGGATTGTCTCAATTTTTTGCCTCCTTCCTTTCTCTTTTCCTGATGTTTTTCTTGCTGCTGACTGCACTCTGGAAAAAAAAAATTGGTATGTGTTTGTGTATACATGTATGGGAGAAGAAGAGAAAGGTGAGAGAGAGAGAGAGAGAATGTGTGTGAGAGTGACTTTTTTTTTGAGGGGGGTGGGGGGGGGGGGCATGTACACACACACACACACACACTATAAACATCCACACACTCCATCACACATGTAAATCACAGGAGAGGGAGAGAGAGAGAGAATGAATGTGCATGTGTGAGAAACTGACTTCACATACACACACACAACTTCAACATCCAAACACTCCATCACACATGTAAACCAAGAGAGGGAAGGTGAGAGAGAGAGAGGCAGATAAAGAGACAGAGGGTGGGGGAGGATGTCAGATAAACAAACTTACCGATTCATTGCATGACAGGCAGTGGAGTTTAGATGTCTTGTTTCGGTTTCCAAGAGGGGTGGGGGGGGGGTTAGTGCTTGCCTTTGTCTGCAAAGTGCTGACTTGCTGAGCACTTTTCCCACCTCTCCGCCGCTTCCTAAACTTGTGGAGGGCCCTAACTTTAACTTTTCTTTCCTTTGTCATTCTTATCTTTTCAAAGATTGCTAAAATAATCCAAAATTTATAGTTGTTGATCGATCTGAATAGACACAGATAGCAGACGCTTTGCAAACAGGAAGTCGTTTGAGAGCCAATGATAAAGCTCAGATCGGCCACGTGACCGAACCGGCCAATCACTTCACCAACAACAAGCAAGCCAGTGACCCACTTTTAGGCCCTGGCAGGCTGGCTGTGTAGGAATTTTCCTATGCTAATTAGGCTCATGGTGAAGGCCGTTTCTTCCTCTCTAGTTCAGTAGGTCACAAGCCTTGCTTCATGGCGTCGTAGCAACGGTAGGCGCGATTGAAAATGGGCAATTTTTGGATGCATTCGATCTTTTTTTCACAACTTTCTCTCACACCCACTCACAAAAACAGCTAAAAACACACACTTTGAGTAATAATTCAAACAAAACACACACATGTAAGGCTTTATGAAACATTATTCTTGCAAAATTCACAACAAACACAAAACACATTTTTTAATGATTTTTGGTCAAAATTCTACCCCTAGTGCTACCTTAAGTTTTGCTTTCTCAATCAGCTGTATAACCCACTCTATGCTTTAAGCTCGCCTTCTTGAAAACTGAAATCTAAATTACTTTACTGAACATTTTACACTGTTAATTCTGTGTTAGTTAAGTGGGAAAATTAGGGTTTGAAAATATCCATACTTCTCCACTCAGTGTATCTTTAACCTCGTGGCTCAGAAGGGAATCCTATAATCATAGACAAGTTCTGCGATCAGTGCCACGCCCTTCTGAGGGGACCGAGATGTCTTGAGTGTGAAAATAAACGAGACAGAAACGTGCACAAAACTAGGGTGTGAAAAATGACAATGAAGTTCTTCCCCTTCCCCGCCAAAGCCCCTTTGAAACAACAACTCCTATTCCCTTTCTTATAACGCCCCAATCCCCCCCCACCCCCCCCACAAGTCCTCTCAATGTCTTCTTCAAACAGAGCTCTCAGAAAGAAACACAACGGCACACGGTGTTGTAGTTTTCACTTACCCCTTTGTAAATGTCGACAGACAATTCGTCACCCTGAAACAAAAATCAGTAAACACTTATGTCTTTGCTGAACAGCAACACACACACACAAACACACACACACAGAATATGAGTACACACGCAAAGAAACGAAAATGAAAGGACAGACAGAGAAGAAAACAAAACTATATATATATAAAAAAATACAGAACGAAAAAGTATAATAAAGTATGAGGAAGTAAGAAGGTAAAGACTACAGAGAGGACAACAGGAAGAGGACAGTGGAAATGTTGTTCAAAGCGAAACACAGAAATGAGAGGAAAGTGTCAAACTTACGCTGAAGACATCAGAGTGCGGGCTCCCTTCAGCCAAGCAATTGTTGTACTGAAAAATAAAAAAAAATATATATAAACAGGAAAAATAAAACCATTCTCTCTCTCCCTCTTTCTCTCCCCACCGACAAAACAGCAGCAACAACAATGAATGAACAATAATAGTTATACTAAAAATAATGGCAATGATGATGATGATGATGACAGCAATATTTAGATTATAAGAGAGGTGAACCAGGAGTCACTGAAAACATGAGAGGAAAGGGAGACAATAAATCTACAGACTAATGAAATGACAAACACCACCAAATCAAATCAAATTATGGTGCTGAGAGCCTCGCCGACCACTAAGGCCATCTCAAGGCTATCGCCACGTTAGTACCTACAACAAGTCAAACAACACCAACAATAATGATAACAGTAATAACAATGATAACAATAACAATAATAAAATTGGGAGCAAAGGGAGCAGACGGACCACTGAAAGAAAGAAAGGGAGACAAGCAACACTATTCAAGTCCAGAACAGGCGACAACGAAAAAGAAAACAAAAAAAACAAAAAAAACAAGCATATAACCAGACTGGTGACAGCTTCACATCAGACAGCTGAAGCCATACACTACACTCACCACTTCAGACGCTGTCTTCCCGTAGAACCCCTCAGCAAAGACGGACACGACGAAAACGTTGATGATGAAGGAGACGAACAGAGCGACGCTGGCTTCGATGAAGAAATATTTGTTGGCCTCCTTCACCTCGTCCTTTTTGGTTCGGTCCACTTGTCGGGACTGGAGGAGCAATCCCATCAAATCAAATCAGTTATAACGGATCAAACAAGCGATCACAAAATCGAAATCAGTTAATCAAAATGACTTAATCAATTCGTGGACAACAATGAACATGATAAAAAAATTTTTAAAAAGACAAAAAAAAAAACCCTCAACAACAATGAACGTGAGAAAGGGTTTACTTGAGCTTGACAAGAGCGGAGTGGAGGCAGATGTTGTGGGAGCATGCTGGTGCCCCCCCCCCCTCCTCCCCACCCACCCCTGCCAGCCCCCCATACCCCCACGCCCAAAGCACCCACATACCCTCCTCTCAACCAACCAACTGTCCACCCATGCCATCCTAAATGATACAGAAACTTCCGAAGGACCAAACAACCACTCCTGACAAGAGCAGCGTGGAGGTAGATCCTGAGGGTGGGACTGGGAGGGGAACGATGATGCTGTGCACCATCACCACACACCACCACAGACTGACCTTGACGAGAGCGGAGTTGAGGTAGATGTTGTGTGAGGCATGATGATGGCCCCTACATTCCCCTCCCCACTCCCCCGCGACCCTCCCCCCGCACTCCCCCTTCCTCCCAACACACCATCAATCTGTGGTTTGAAACCATCAGTCTTTCTATTTGTAACGTTTGTTTTGTTTATGTACTCCATTTGGCTGGGGCCTTTAAGTGAAGTAAAATTTCCCTCCCTCTCTCTTTCTCTCTCTTTCACACACACACACACACATAAACACATGCATGAATACACACGTATATATGCACATGCACACAAGAGCAGCGTGGAGGTATCTAGATCCTGGGGATGGGAGGGGGAGGGGAAGGGGGTACGATGATGCTGTACACCATCATGTCAGCCCACCACAGACCGACCTTGACGAGGGCAGAGTTGAGGTAGAACAGATGTTGTGAGGCATGATGATGGCCCCTACATCCCTCCCCACTGCCCCCCCCCAAACCCGCCCCTGCCCCCCCGCCCCCCACAAACCTCCCTACACACATCAATCTGTGGTTTGAAACCATGTCTTTCTATTTGTGACGTTTGTTTTGTTTACACACTCCATTTGGCTGGGCCTTTAAGTGAAATATATATTTCCCTCTCTCTCTTTCACACACACACACACACACACACACATAAACACATGCATGAATACACACATATACATGCACGTGCACACACACACACACACACACACACACACACAAGTTTTAGGACAGTCAGCATTGGGATGTTTCCCAAAGTCAAAGTATCACACACACACACACACACAGACATACAGACACAGACACACACATACACACACAGACAGACACACACACACCCTGTCCCTACACCCATTCAAAGCACACCCTGCACACCACCATCACCTCACCCCGACCAAACAAACTCCCCACCCACCAACCTTGACGAGGGCGGAGTGGAGGTAGATGTTGTGCGGCATGATGATGGCCCCCACCACCCCGACGGCCTGCAGCAGCTGCTCGTGGCCACAGCCCTCACAGTACGGGACGAAGAGTCCACGGAGCACGCTCACCTGGTCGGGCGCCACCATCACGTACTGCACACCACAATAGTCAGTGAAAAGTCTTGACTGAGGTACACAGTGTATGTAACGTATGTATGATAGTCAGTCGTGTCCGACCATGACCCTCAAAACAGCACAGGAGGCAAACTGCTGTCCCAACCGTCTGGGCTAGAATCTGATTATAGTGAAGACATGTCTTGCCCCAAGTTACACTGATCCCCACTCTCTCGGCCAAGAGGGTTTCAGGACAGTCGGCGTTGGGATGGTTCCCAAAGACCAGCCAGCCCCCCCCCAACCCCCTCCCCAGGCTGCAGCACTGACAGCCAATGCAGTCTTGCCTCCTAGCTTGAGAGTCATGTTAAACTACTTCGAGGTGTCTGTATGAAGGGCGGAAAGAAACAACTTGCAGCAGCACCAACATGAAGCTCTGAGAGATCAACGTTGAATATCCAGATGAAGCACAGACACAGAGAGATTTAACTCTCTCCATACGAACGGCGAAAGAGACAACGTTATAGCGTTTCACCCCAATTACCATCATCAAGATATTGCAAGAGGAAGGCTCTTATACTGAAGAGGTGAATGTTGACAAAGAATACCACAATTTTTACGACGGAAGCTAAATGTTGGGTCATTCAGACACCCACTGGACATCCGAGGGGTCTGTGTAGAGGAGAAGAGAGGACTGGCCGTACTGAGTGAGTTAAACTACTTTGGAGTGTCTGTGTGAAGGGCGGAAAGAAACAACTTGCAGCAGTACCTACATGAAACTCTGAGAGATCAACGTTGATTATCTAGATGAAGCACAGACACAGAGAGATTTAATAACTTAGAATGCCTGGACTATAGGCACAGACACTGCGAGATTTAGTAACTTAGAATGCCTTGACTATAAGCACAGACACAGAGAAATTTAATAACTTAGAATGCCTGGACTATAGGCACAGACACAGCGAGATTTAATAACTTAGAATGCCAGGACTATCAGCACAGACACAGCGAGATTTAATAACTTAGAATGCCTGGACTATAAGCACAGACACAGCGAGATTTAATAACTTAGAATGCCTGGACTATAAGCACAGACACAGCGAGATTTAATAACTTAGAATGCCTGGACTATAAGCACAGACACAGCGAGATTTAATAACTTAGAATGCCTGGACTACTGGCACAGACACAGCGAGATTTAATAACTTACAATGCCTAGACTATAAGCACAGACACAGCGAGATTTAATAACTTAGAATGCCTAGACTATAAGCACAGACACAGCGAGATTTAATAACTTACAATGCCTAGACTATAAGCACAGACACAGCGAGATTTAATAACTTAGAATGCCTAGACTATAAGCACAGACACAGCGAGATTTAATAACTTAGAATGCCTCGACTATAAGCACAGACACAGCGAGATTTAATAACTTAGAATGCCTCGACTATAAGCACAGACACAGAGAGATTTAATAACTTAGAATGCCTGGACTATAAGCACAGACACAGAGAGATTTAATAACTTAGAATGCCTGGACTATAAGCACAGACACAGCGAGATTTAATAACTTAGAATGCCTGGACTATAAGCACAGACAAAGCGAGATTTAATAACTTAGAATGCCTGGACTATAAGCACAGACAAAGCGAGATTTAATAACTTAGAATGCCTCGACTATAAGCACAGACACAGCGAGATTTAATAACTTAGAATGCCTGGACTATAAGCACAGACACAGCGAGATTTAATAACTTAGAATGCCTGGACTATAAGCACAGACAAAGCGAGATTTAATAACTTAGAATGCCTGGACTATAAGCACAGACACAGCGAGATTTAATAACTTAGAATGCCTGGACTATGAACTACAGAGATAAAGCCAGACAGAGAGGGAGTGAGGGTGGGAGGGAGAGAGAGATGGAGAGAGATTGAGAGAGAGAGGGGGGGGGGAGATTAAAGAAATTGGGAGTACCTGGATAAGTACAGAGAAATCATCAGTAAACAGCGTGGAATATCTTGGTGAAGTACACAGAAAAATCAAACATCTTGGAAATTTATATAAGAAGAACATATAAGTCAACATTAAACTACCCGGAATACCTAAATGAAGTAGAGAGACATCAAAATTAAACAACATTAAATATCTAGATGGAGCACGGCGAGACTGATATGAAACAATTTGGAATATCTAGATGTGGAGTGATGGCCTGGAGGTAACACATCCGCCTAGGAAGCGAGAGAATCTCAGTGCACTGGTTCGAATCACCGCTCGGCCGCCGATATTTTCTCCCCATCAACTAGACCTTGAGTGGTGGTCTGGACGCTAGTCATTCGGATGAGAAGATAAACCGAGGTCCCGTGTGCAGCATGCTCTTAGCGCACGTAAAAGAACCCACGGCAACAAAAGGGTTGTTCCTGGCAAAATCCACTTTGATAGGAAAAACAAATCAAACTGCACGCAGGAAAAAATACAAAAAATGGGTGGTGCTGTAGTGTAGTGACGCGCTCTCCCTGGGGAGAGCAGCCTGAATTTCACACAGAGAAATCTGTTGTGATAAAAAGAAATACAAATACAAATAGATGGAGCATGGAGAAACCAATATTGAACAACTTGGAATATTTAGGTAAATCAGAGAGGGAGAGGCCAATCGTAAGCACACAGAGATTAATATATAATGTAAAGCACACACAGATCAATATGTTTACAAACTGGAATATCCCAATAAAGAACAGTGGGATCGTGATTTTAACAATCTGGAACACGGAAGATGAAGCACTGTGGGTCTTGGGTTCACACACACACACACACACACACGCACGCACGCACACACACACATACACACACACACGCTCGCACGCACGCACGCGCACACACACACACACACACACACACACAAACAAACACATGCATGCACTCATTCACACGTAGAGTAAGACACACACACACGAACACGTACACGTACACACCACAAAGTGACGCTCACTCACCTCATAACCAAACGTCACAGCCATGACGGTAATCAGAGTACAGAAGAACACCTCCAGTTTTCGCAGACCGTATTTGTCCAACAGCAGGAAGGTGAAGGTGTCTGCTATGGTGATGAGGACGCCACCGTACAGTGGGATTCTGATGACAACAAGGAAAAGCCCAACAGTGGTTTTGAAAGTACACTGCTACTGATACTGTTTTTTGTTTTTTTTTAAATTTTTATTCTTATTTATTTATTCATATATCATCATCATCATTATTATTATTATTATCATCATCATCGTTGTCATTGTCATATTAATATTACCTCTTTTTTTTCTTTTCTTTTTTTTTCTCAAGGCCTGACTAAGCGCGTTGGGTTACGCTGTTGGTCAGGCATCTGCTTGGCAGATGTGGTGTAGCGAATATGGATTTGTCGGAACGCAGTGCAGTGACGCCTCCTTGAGCTACTGATACTGATACTGTTTCAAAATATATGTGGGAATCATTAAAATAATTATAATGAGAAATCCTGAAAATGAATTCACGATTCACCATTTAGAGGGATTCCGTTATAGTTGATCGGTTGTGTGGAGGATTTCTGAAAAGTTTAAAGGAAAAAAAACAACAACAACCAAATAACTAAAAAAACCAAAAAAACATGTACAAATATAGATATACACAAACAGAGAGAGAAACAAATACGTACAGACAGACAGGCAGGTAGACAAGAGAGACAGACAGACAGACAGAGAAACAAATCGAAACTGACAAATAGACAGAGATAACTGGATTGGACACACACCCTTCCACCCACCATCACCATCACCTCCACCACCCCCTCTCACACACACAAACAGCAAGACTCACTTTCCGTCAGACAGCAGGAAGAAGGCGATGGCGGTGCCGACGACACACACACACACACACACACACATACAGAACGCACACACACACACACACACACACAACAAGACTCACTTTCCGTCCGACAGCAGGAAGAAGGCGATGGCGGTGACATTCACACACACACACACACACACACACACACACACACACAGAGAACACACACACACACAACACACACAACGAGACTCACTTTCCGTCCGACAGCAAGAAGAAGGCGATGGCGGTGACATTCACACACACACACACATACACACACACACACACACACACAAGACTCGCTTTCCGTCCGACAGCAGGAAGAAGGCGATGGCGGTGACGATGACACACACACACACACACACACACACACACATACAGACAACACACATACACACAGAGAACACACACACACACACACACACAAACACACACACACAACAAACACACACACAACGAGACTCACTTTCCGTCCGACAGCAGGAAGAAGGCGATGGCGGTGCCGATGACCTCCTGCATGTCGGAGCCGATGATGGCGATCTCCACCATGACCCACAGGATCAGGCGGGGCACCCGGGGGTACTGCCGGTAGCACACCTCCGCCAGGTGCATCCCGGATACCACACCTGTTGGGGGGGGGGGGGTGTGGGGGGAGGGAGGGAGACAGCATCAGTGATCTTGTCAGGTTTGGGTTTCGTTTTCGTTTTGTTTTGTAATGTAATAATGACAGTAATGCTAATAGTAATAATATTTGTATTTGTATTTCATTTTATCACAACAGATTTCTCTGTGTGAAATTCAGGCTGCTCTCCCCAGGGAGAGCGCATCGCCACCCTTTTTTTTTTTTCCCTCTGCGTGCAGTTTTTATTTGTTTTTCCTATCGAAGTGGATTTTTCTAAAGATTTTGCCATGAAAAACCCCTTTGTTGCCGTGGGTTCTTTTACGTGCGCTAAGTGCATGCTGCACAAGGGACCTCAGTTTATCGTCTCATCCGAATGACTAGCGTCCAGACCACCACTTAAGGTCTAGTGGAAGGGGAGAAAATATCGGCGGCTGAGCCGTGATTCGAACCAGCGCGCTCAGATTCTCTCGCTTCCTAGGCGGACGCGTTACCTCTAGACCATCACTCCATATACTACCACAATACTACTACTTAGAAGAAGGAGGAGGTGGAGGAGGAGGAGGAGGAGGACAACAACAAAAACAAGAACAACTGTTTCTGGAGTGTCAGGTGACACTCCGTTTTGTGTGTGTGTGTGTGTGTGTGTGTGTGTGTGTACGTAAGCAGGTCATGTATGCATGTATGTGTGCATGTATGTACGCTTGTAAGTTAGCATGTATGTATGTAGATACATGCGTACGTATATATATTCTCGTATGGATGGACATTCGAATAGATGTGCAGTAGATGTATGACTGGACACACATGTGTGTAAACTGAAAATATTAACATAAAACAACAACAACAAAAACAAAACAACCCCCCCGGCCCCCCCAAAAAAGCAGCATTACGACCTCCATCGCCATTTTATCGAGTATTTTTTTTCTATTTAATTCCCAATCTTCCATAATGACAACAACAATAAATCACACACACACACACACACACACACACACACACACACACACACACACACACACACACATCGGGTCACTTTCCATCATACCCAAACGAGCGGCCAGTCGCTGCATCAACAGCCCCAGGAAGGTGGACACCATGAGAACCCACAGCAACTGTTGGTACACATGTCACTGTGTGTTAGTATAGCGCCTGTGTGTGTGTGTGTGTGTGTGTGTGTGTGTGTGTGTGTGTGTGTGTGTGTGTGTGTAATTGCGTGAACACGATCGTATGTGTGTGTGTGTGTTTGCGTATGCACGAACGGATGTGTGTGTGTGTGTGTTTGTGTGTGTGTGTGTGCGTGTGTGTGTGCGTGCGGGAGCGCGAGCGCGTATGTGTGTGTGTGCGCGCGTGCGTGCGTGTGCGTGCGGGAGCGCGCGCGCGTATGTGTTTGCGTGTATGTGTGTGTGTGCTGAGGAAGGTGGACACGTTAAGGACCCACAGCAACTGTTGGTACACATGTCACTGTGTGTTAGTATAGCGCCTGTGTGTGTGTGTGTGTGTGTGTGTGTGTGTGCGTAATTGCGTGCGCACGATCGTATGTGTGTGTGTGTGTGTGTGTGTGTGTGTGTGTGTGTGTGTGTGTGTGTGTGTGTGTGTGTGTGTGTGTGTGTGTGTGTGTGTGTGTGTGTGTGTGTGTGTGCGTGTGTGTGTGTGTGCGTGCGTGCGGGAGCGCGAGCGCGTATGTGTGTGTGTGTGTGTGTGTGTGTGTGTGTGTGTGTGTGTGTGTGTGATTCAGATTTCGAAGTAGTAATCATAAGCTGGAAATAGAAACAGGGAGATACAAAGGCATACCACGAGAGTTACGGCTTTGGAGACATTTTGTGTTTTCTCAACTTTTATGTGACATTGTTGTGTATTTGGAAATGTTTGTTCTGGGCATGAAAAGTTTATTTTGCAGTAATCCTCCATACTCCAATAGGAGTGAAAGGATAATTAAAACTTGAAACTTGAAACGTGTGTTTTGCGTATGCACGAACGTATGTGTGCGTGTGTGTGCGTGTGTGTGTGTGTGTGTGTGTGTGTGTGCTGAGGAAAGTGGACACTATAACCCACAGCAACGGAAGGTACACATGTCCCTGTGTGTTAGTACAGCGCCTATTCCCACTGTGTGTTTGTGTGTGTGTGCGCGTGCGTGCGCTCGTTCCCGGAGTGTGTGTGTGTGTGTGTGTGTGTGTGTGTGTGTGTGTGTGTTCAGTGACACACTGTATATTCTGTGCAGGAGGTTCTCTTTATTCGGGTTCAGGGGGAGCCTTCCACCAACATCCTGTTTGCGTGATGAACTGTTTCTTTTGCTTGTTTGGTTTGCTCTGTTTTCAGAAAGTTTTTAAAGTTCTTTTCAGGATACGCAAAAAGGTCTCTCTCTCTCTCTCTCTCTCTCTCTCTCTCTCTCTCTCTCTCCTTCAATCAGTTTTTTACATCGAGATCCAACCTCACTTCAGTTAAAAATAAATACGTCCACAAGCAATATGACTGTGTTTGGAAAGGAGTTGCAATACATATAAATGTATACAATATAAATACTCATGAATTTATTTCTCAAACACGACTAAGTTTTCTTGCGGCTGGAAAAGATCTTGTGAGAAGAGTAAAGCATGTTATATTATGTATTGCACAGAAATTGTCAAGTTCTGGCAATCAGTCTTTTCCAAGTGTTTATTACATTTTTTTCTTAATTCTCAGGTACAACCCATAGTTTATACTGTGCTGAAGTGCTTTGATAACGCAGAAATACATTGTGAAAAATCTCACTTATTCGCCCTTTAGATATTTTTCGGAATTTCGATTCAAACGCCAAATGACTTTATGGTGAAAGATGTAGGTGTCCAGTACGTTTAGATTAAACTGTTAGATGTGTAAAATACTGTTTAAAACAGATTGAAATGGAAGAGAGAAGATTATCATAGAAAGCCAAGACAAGGTAAATTGGGTGACTAAAGTATAAGTGCAACTGCATGATTTAGGGTTGCGATGTGAATGGATTAACAAAGGGATTGGGAATTAAAGTGCGTTTCTACAGATGTTTAGTAACAGACTTATTGATTGTAGATAGCATTATGAAATACTCACATTCAAAACCGTAACAGATTTGATTTGCATAGACAGTTCAATTCGTTGACTGCGGACTGCATTCTAACAAATATGTCAATGAAAATGGAATGCTTAGATGTATGATGACTAGATTTAGATTTAGTTTATTATGTATTACTGTTCACCGTTTTCGTTACAGATCACATACTGAAAGTGAACTAATGCACTTGAAAGTGAAATTCATTTGGTGTTTTAACTGTTCCGCCCTGGATTATCTCGGAGAACAATTAAACCTAAAGAAACTGTACTGACGCTCTTCTGCGTTCAGCCGTATGTTGCTATTGACCTCCGAGAATGAGGATGGTGTCAAGCAATTTGCAATGACATATTTGTACAAGGCGTTTCAGATTTGGCCTGTCCATTGCTGTAAATGTTTGTTGATTGGATTTCTGTGTAAGATATGGATTTGGTGCACTGAGGAATTAATGTTTCACACAATCCTTCATGAGGGGCTATGGCCTACGATAGATAAACTATTCGCATTCTCTCTCTCTCTCTCTCTCTCTCTCTCTCAGGGTCAGATTGGAACATTAGGCCATGCCTATAATCTTAATCCTTGAATATAAACCGTAAGTTTGATTTTTTAAAAGTTCTCTCTCTCCCTATCTCTCTCCAACACCACAAAGCCCATGAACAAAACACACACAATATAAACAACAAAATACACAAACACCAAAGGAAACAGCAGCAGACAAACCAGACCGACCCCAACCCCCCCCCCCCAACCCCCACCACACACACACAGAGGACGAACCCTGAACTGGGCAGTGGCGCCAGACTGAAGGTCGGACTCAATGTTGCCGGGGTCCAGGTAGGCGATGCTCATCAGGAAGCCCGGGCCCGTGAAGGCCCACAGCTTCCGGAAGCTGAACCGGGTCTGTGACACAGGGTGGCACGCACATACATAGATGCAAATATATATATATATCTCAGTGGTGGGACCGCGTGAAAGAACGTGCGCAAGTCACTGTCCAATGATAAGCGTGCTAACAACTGTCCAATGGTATGCGTGCAAACAACTGTCCAATGGTATGGGAGCGAACAACTGTCCAATAGTATGAGCGGAAATAACTATCCAATTATGTGTGTTCAAACAACTGTCCAATAGAATGTATACAAATAACTGACACGCTATGTGTGCAAGTAAGTGTCCAATGGAATGCGCACAAACACCTACCCAGTTGTATGTATGCTAGCAATTGTGCAATGCAATGTGTATAAATAAATGTGCATACACCTGTCCAAGGGTACGTGTGCTGATAACTGTTCAATGACATAAATACTAACAACAGTCCAATGGAGTTTGCGCAAATGACTGTCCAATGGTATGTGTGCAAACAACTGTTCAATGGTATAAGTGCAAAGAAAACTCCAGTAGTGGGTGCACGAACAGCTGTTCAATGGTATGTGTGCAAACTGTCCAATGGTATGTGTGCAAAAAAACTGTCCAATGGTATATGTGCAAACAATTGTTCAGTGTAATGTGTACAAATAAGTCTCATGGAATGTGTACTAATGACTATCCAATGGTATGTGTATGGACAACCTTCCGATGGAATATGTACGAATGTCCATTGGAATGTGTACAAATAACTGTCAAATGGAGTGCGTGCAAACAAACGTCCAATGGAACGTGTGCAAATAACTGTGAAACGGAATGCGTATGAGCAACTGTCAAATGAAATATGTATGAATAACTGTCAAATATAAGGTGTACAAATAACTGTCACATGGAATGTGTACAAATAACTGTCAAATGGAATATGTACAAATGAGTGTTAAGTCGAACGTGTTCAATGGAATGCGTGCAAATAACTGTCAAAAGACCCAAGAAGAAATGTGTAACACACACGGAATGTCGCTCACCTGTTTTCTATCATGGAGACCTTTCAGCCAACTTGTACACAGTTTTTTGGTGTTTTTTTTAAACTATCAAATGGAATGTATGAAAATAACTATCAAATGGAATATGTATGAATAAGAGTTGAATGGTATGTGTACACATCATCATAATTATTGAATGCGAACAGATAAATGTGAAACGGAACGGAAACAAACAACTCTCAGCTGGAGTTAGTGCAGACACCTATCAAATGGAATGTGTACAACAAATAACTGTCAAATCAAAAAGTACGCATATAAATAACTGTTGAATGAAATGTATACGAATGAGCAACTCTTAAATGGAATGTGTAAAAATAACAGTCAAACGGAATGCGCATAATACATGTCAAAAGGAAATCGTTTAAATGACTACAGATTCCACAGGACTACTGGTACTTACAACTACAACCGCTACCACTATTTCCACTATCACTACTACGACTTTTCCGATCTCCCAGGTCTAAACACGTGCAGACCTGCTAGTGCCTGAACCCCCTTCATGTGTTTACAGCACGCAGAAGATCAAATACGCACGTTAAAGATCCTGTAACCCATATCAGTGTTCGGTGGGTTATGGAAACACGAAAATACCTAGCATGCATGAACCACGACAGAGTCATCGGCAAGTCGATGTTGGTCGTGTAACGGAAAGAAGAAGAATGAATACTGCTGCTACAGCTACAACAACTACTACTACTACTACTGAACACTGCCAACACCACGGGGAGCTCCCCACATCGACTCACACTGCCGGTGTCGGGGATGGGTATGCGCTCGTTGAAGTAGGTGGACGCCGACTCGGGCAGGGGTTTCTTGTCCCCCCTCCAGCCCTTCCCGTCGCCGTTCTGCTCCGTGTCCTCACCCCCCTCCTCCCTCTGGATGGACCCGCTGTCGTGGATCTTGTCCAGCTCGGTCACGCTCTGGCTGGACTCCACGCTGCTGGTCGTGGGTTTTCTGGGCGCCGGGGCCGCCATGGGGTCGGAGCCTTGTAGTTGGAGAACAAGAAAAAAAAGAAAGAACAAAACACGTGGCACGGGATCATTACTGAGGTCATGAGAACGATCGTGGTCAGAAGAACTGGAAGAAGAAGATGATGATGTGAGAAGCAGAAGAGGAAGAAGGGGTAGGAGAAGAGGAGGAAGAAGACAAAGCTGAAGAAACAGAAGAAGAAGAAGAGGGGGAGGGGGGGGAGAAGGAGGAGAACAACAACAACAACAAGGAGGAAGAGGAAGAAGAAGTAGAAGAAGAAGAGGAGGAGGACATAAATAAAAACAAGAGAGGCAAGGCCTTCAAGACTCACTTGTGATAAATTACATCCCCTAGCATTAATTACAGAGTAATTTCCCTTTTTTTACTATCTGCACCAAAACGTTTGCAAAATAAATAAAAATTCCATGCTTAGCAAAAGAAGTTCCTGTTTGAACAAAAAATGATAATAATGACTCCTCTTGTTGTTGTGTCAGAATAAGAGGTCAAAGTGCCAAGTTTTGAGAATACAAAAAATATAAATATAACAGTAAATGCAGTTTGCATATAATTAGGCTTCTTTTTTTCTTCTTCTTTTTTTTTGTGTGTGTGTGCCCATCCCAGAGGTGCAATACTGTTTTAAACAAGATGACTGGAAAGAACTGAATTTTTGCTATTTTTATGCCAAATTTGGTGTCAACTGACAAAGTATTTGCAGAGAAAATGTCAATGTTAAAGTTTACCACGGACACACAGACACACGGACACACACACACACACACACACACAGACAGCCGAACACCGGGTTAAAATATAGACTCACTTTGTTTACACAAGTGAGTCAACAAGGACAACAACAACTAATAATAATAAAATACTGCTATTAGTACTACTGCTGGTACTGCTGCTGCTGCTGATGATGATGATGGCAGATTCCGCGGGGTCCTTGAGAAGAAGGTCACTGGCGCGACAAACCCTCTGGTGGCTGTTGAGGCCGACGATTCTTGAGCGACACGCCCTTGGCACACAGAGGGCAAGGAAACCCGTGGACAGAAGGGCTCTGGGCAGCCGATGCTTTCCTCCGTCTGCTGCGCCTTTCCTCCACAGCTCGCCTTCTCGCAGCTTCAAAGGTCTCGGCGCCTCGCTTTGTTAGTTTTCCTCCACCCTTGAAAACGGAGTATGGCTGCCTGCATGGCGGGGTCAAAACGGTCATACAAGTAAAAGCCCACTCGTGTACATACGAGTGAACGTGGGGAGTTGCAGCCTACGAACGAGGAAAAAGAAGTTAGTTGTTGCTCTCCAGCTGTCTCTGTCTCCTGTTCTGAAATGCCAGCTGCTTTTTTTAGCTGACGCTTCAACTGGTCTTTGTACAGCTGTTTCGTCGGGCTCCTCTGTCACTGCTACCAGTAACTCGTTCGATTAATCCGGATGGAGGTTGTGTGTGTGTGAGAGAGAGAGAGAGAGAGACAGAGACAGAGACAGAGAGAGAGAGAAGAAAAACAGACTTTCCCAGTGTCGCACGAAACACTATTTGCCGGATATTCCCTTTGTTTGCGTTCAGGGTCAGCCGTCAGCCAATATCCTGTTTGTGTGCTGCGGCTGTTTCTTTTTTTTCTTTTTTGGTTGATTTTATTTTCAGACACTTTTTACAGTGCTTTCCAGGATACACGGTAGGCCCACATTTTACTTTGTAATCTCTCTCTCTCTCCCTCCATGTTTGTGTGTTTTTTGTGCGTGGAAGGTGGTGGTAGGGAGAGGGGGACGGTATGGCGGCTGGGGGGTGGGTGGGGGGGGGGGGTGCATGTATGCGTTTTTATGTGTGTGTGTTTAAGTGTGCGGATGCGCTTGTCTGCATATATATATCTGTATAATGCAAGCATTCCTGATTCACAACGTGCAGCAGCTATCTCTCTTTTGCTGACGAAAGACTCCGACCTCCGTTCTGTATCAGCCCTCAAACAATGCAGCCAGTTACGAAAGACGGGTAGACTAAAGTGCTCCAGTTAACTGAAAAGGGTGGCATGTTCAAGCCGCCTGACATGTTATCATTTTTATCATCAGAGGTCGAACTGAAGAAGAAAAGGCCACACTTCAGAAATACCATACTGTTAGTCAGAGGAGAAGAAGAAGATGATGATGATGATGATGATGAGGGGGAGGAGATAACGTGGAATTCATAATTTCATTTTTACGAAGTCATGAAAAGACGTGCAGCTGCTACTAGTTTGAAAGTAATACACTGTTTCGAAATATACGTCTGGTCAAGATGAACTATTTATCTGTGTATATGACTGATGTGTAGCATACTTGTTCTGGTCCTTTTAGAATGAGCCGATGGTCCTCTGAATAAAAATCAGTTTTATTTCATTTCACACCCTGCCCCGACACCCCCCCCCCCCCCCCCCCACCTCCCCGCCCCCTTGTTCTCTGTCTCTAATCATGAGCAATGACTCGCGCGTTACCAGTCAATGACGCATCAGTTCCCACGTCAAAAACCGCTGATAGACTGCAAACGACAATCGGCCTATCTCTAGACTTTACTCATTGTGAATAGACGGTTTAAAAAAAAAAAAAAAATCTTTTTAAAAAGTAGGCGAAAATGAACCCACACAGTCTCACTCAATCGCACAGACATACAAACACACAGACACTCACATGATACACACATGCGTATGCGCGTGTATACATGCATACACACACACTCTCTCTCTCTCTCGTCTGACGTATTTAAACAGACGTTCCGAAAAGATCGGACACACACAAACACACACACACACACAAACACACGAAACCCTAACCCCCGGAACATATACATACGAATATAACATATATCTAATCACTTATTTATTTGTTTATTTATTCATTAACTTGTATCTTCTTGTTTTTGTCTCACGTTTTGTAAACGTACATGCAATGAAAGAACACACACAACACACACACACACACACACACACATACTATCACTGCTACTATTGCTTCCATTACTACTACTGCTACTACTACTTCTACTACTACTACTACGACAACGACGACGAAGACGATGCAACGTCAAACTAAATTTACGGAATGACAACAGACAGAGATGGCGAGATTTTCATACGCCACGTGTTTAGGTTAAATATACTTTTTACCATGTCAGACTGGTGCCAACTAGGTCTATCGAACAAACCGAAACGCCTAGTTTGCACCAGTTTGACATGGTGTAGTACACACACACACACACACACACACACACACACACACACTATATTTCATCAGCCACTGAAAAGATTTTGAATGATTATTCATTGCTTAGAATGTTTTCAGAAATTTTAAACTCCAGTCCAGTTGGTATCCTCCTTTGATGTATTACAATTAATGTTGTTATTTATATTTACAATGTTGTTACTTGTTGATATGCATATACATATTCTCCCCCCCCCACCCCCATTACATGACATCTCATTCAATACACACCACAGTCTCTTTAGACTTTTTCTTATAATAATCTACCTTTCCTCTGATACATATGAACACTTTTTTACACTAATATTCACATGCACTCCCTTTCCTTTATCCACTACTTGACTCCTTTCCGTCTAAAAACACTTCTAGTGAATAGACGTTAAACTGAAGATAAAACACACACACACACACACACACACACACACACACACACACACACACACATATATACATTGACACCAAAAAAAACAGACACAACAACATCAACAGTGATCCCACTCACCAGCACTCATTAGCTGTCCGGATGACCTGGTGGTGTCTATATTACTCTCTTTCTCTATCAATAGTGAACGGACACAAATAATCACACAGTATCGGTCTACCACAACCACATCTTGATACCGTCACAAATCTCAATTTCTCTCTCTCTCTCTCTCTCTCTCTCACTTTCGCTCTGACGCCCAGCAGTAGAGTTTAAGGACCTATCGGCAACAAGCCCTTAATTAAGGTCAAGTTGTTCTGGACAGATGTCCGGCAGTAGTCGTTCGGTGGTTGAAGATGGTCAATGCTGTGGTCCGTACGCACAGCAGCCGAGCCGTCTTTTATATACATGTAGCGAACCCCTTCTTTGTTAGCGGTCAGTCTGTGTTGACCTACTTCTCTGTTCGATTTTTTTTTTTTTTCGCTTAAGTATGTAAATAACAAAAATCTATGTGATAACCCTGTTACAGTTGTGTGTGTGTGTGTGTGTGTGTGTGTGTGTGTGTGTGTGTGTGTGTGTGTGTGTGTGTGTGTGTGTGTGTGTGTGTGTCCCTGTGGTTAACTTTGGAAAATGGAAATAGTTAACACCAAAATGCCTGAAAAAAAAAAAAAAGAAAGAAAGAAAGAAAACAATCACTTCTTTCAACACAGTCTCATTATAATGACAATGCCAAATCTAGGAACGGGGGGGAGTGAAGAATTAAAAAAAAAAAAAATCGACAATCGTCCGACAGTTACATTTTCATTTCTTGTTCTCAATACGTTAGCACTTCTTAAATATTGACACACTGGTTGACACCAGTCATTTTAGTTTTACTGATTTACATACATCTGCCAGAAGGAGCTAAAGTTTGGCCACGCAATGGAACATCAATCTGAATATAACATGCGAAATACTTCTTTTCCTTCAGTTGATCTTACACATCCAAAAAGGCAAGTTTAAAAGAAATAACTCAATCCACAGAACGGCTGCTGTTTCACAAACAGTGTTGAGGCTTGACACAATTTGCAGTAACCCGACTGGTTAATTAGTCGGTAAGAGCAGCGTGCTTAGTGACCATTACACTTTCTTCTTCTTCTTCTTTTTATTTTTTATATTTTTTTTTATAAGCGTTCCTTTTGCGTAAACGGTGAGTGACGGGCTACGTCTTCCTCCCTACACTCCCACTCCCCACCCCCCAATACAATCGTCTGCAACTATAAACACCACTTGAAAGAACATGATTATTTAGTTCAACGTCTTAGAGACGTGTGTGTGTGTGTGTGTAAAGAAGTCCTGTCATACCCACCTTTTTCCATTCTGGTTGAAAAAGTAAATTTGCATAAAAGAAAGTTGATACAAAAAGGTGGGGTGGGGGATGGGGGTGGGGGGGGGGGGGGGAGAAAAGAGGGATTCTTATTCTTGTTGCTTATAGTCCAGCCGACCGCACAGGGCCATATCAGGACTGTCAAACCATACAAATGCTGAGCCATGTCAACACAAAACTGTCACATTCACAACAACAACAACAAAACCACTAAGACAAACCCACAAAACACAGTTCATGACACAGTATCCCAACCATTTAGCTCCTTATGGCAAATAAGACTAGGCCATGCTGAGGACGCCTGCCATTCCGCTTGATATATTATCCCCAGATTACAAAAAATCGTAAAATAGGAGAAAAAAAAAACAAAAAAACCCACCAACAACAATACTTCAAAGCCAAACAAAAAATACATTTAAAAAAGGTCATATAGGCAAATAACACTGCAGAATGGGCACCTAGTGCCCATCCCAGCGTTTACATCTCACTACCTAATCGCCAGAGCAAAACAGCACAGATAGTAAATCATAGACTGCGGAAAAGAGAAAAAAAAAGTGTCAAGGCTTGCTTGAAAAGAGGAAAGGGGAATGGACTGGAAAGGCAGAAAAAAAAAGGAGACAACAGTGAATATAGAAAAAAAAAGAAAAAAAAAGGCAGAAACAAAGAGAGTGACAGAAAAGAGGAAATTTCTAGCACAGAATTTCCAGAAGGTGGGTATGCTATTTATACTGAAAGACCCCCGACATCCCCACGGGGGAGAAAAGAGGGATAGAAGGGTTGAGATATTAGGGAGGATCGCAGGTCAAAGGAACAGGGGGTTGCACACATTCACACTCTCTCCTCATACCAATAGCAGGGCCGCATGGAGTGGTTTTTTTTTTTTTTTATTTTTTTTATTTTTTATTAAGTGCTCACAAGAAAGCAGCCATAAATGTGTCGGAACATTTTTTTTCTGGTCAGTTTTATGTTGCTGTGACTGAGTTGTTCAGTTTCTGAATTCTGAACAGAAGGAGGTTGCAGAAGAGGGGAGTGAGATTATGTATGTATGTATGTATGTATGTATGTATGTATGTATAAGTGTGTGTGTATGTGCGTATATGTTTGTATGTGTGTGTATGAGAGAGAGAGAGAGAGAGAGATTGTGTGTGTGTGTGTGTGTGCGCGCGCGCGCGCGCGCGCGTGCGTGTGTATGCGCGCGAATACGCGCACTAATGAGCGCGCACGAACCGGTGTGCATGTGAGGTGTGGAAGGCCTTTGTGTAAGGTGAGTGAAGAGCAATAACCAACGCTGCCACAGGTATACCCTGTAAGTTTCTTAATGAACTGGGTCAGTTTTCTGGCACACTGACCCCAGCCACTGAGCCTGTAGGTTTGATAACGACATGAATTAAGACAACAGGGGATTACCCAACAGGTGCCTGTGACAAACCGATATCGCCTGATGTTTTCACCATTCGTAGGGCTTGACCCTGGTTGTCTTTATACATACGCGTATGGAGTGGTCCTTGGGGATATCTTTCTTACTGATGAACTTTGCATCGAATGTGGATTATCTCTCTCTCTCTCTCTCTCTCGTGTGTGTGTGTGTGTGTGTGTGTGTGTGTGTGTGTGTGTGAAACAGTCATGCTCTAGCTTTCCAACCTGAGATCTGGAATCTATGCAGGCCAGATCAACACAAATGCATGAAAACAATCAATCCCAAAACAGCCACAAGTTGAAAAACGGAACCGAATCAAAATCACACACAAGATGAACACGAAATCTACTAAAACAAACAAACAAACAAACAACAACAACAAAAACCAACTACAAGCCACAAGATGAACACATCATATCAACAAAAACAGCCACGAGCCAAAGATGAACACATCAACAAAAACAGCCACAAGCCACAAGATGAACACACCAACAAAAACAGCCACACGCCACAAGATGAACACACCAACAAAAACAGCCACGAGCCACAAGATGAACACATCATACCAACAAAAACAGCCACGAGCCAAAGATGAACACACCAACAAAAACAGCCACACGCCACAAGATGAACACGCCAACAAAAACAGCCACACGCCACAAGATGAACACATCATATCAACAAAAACAGCCACAAGCCACAAGATGAACACATCATATCAACAAAAACAGCCACGAGCCAAAGATGAACACATCAACAAAAACAGCCACATTCCACAAGATGAACACATCAACAAAAACAGCCACGAGCCAAAGATGAACACATCAACAAAAACAGCCACACGCCACAAGATGAACACACCAACAAAAACAGCCACACGCCACAAGATGAACACACCAACAAAAACAGCCACAAGATGAACACACCAACAAAAACAGCCACAAGATGAACACATCAACAAAAACAGCCACATTCCAGAAGATGAACACATCATATCAACAAAAACAGCCACAAGCCACAAGATGAACACATCATATCAACAAAAACAGCCACAAGCCACAAGATGAACACACCAACAAAAACAGCCACATTCCACAAAATGAACACATATCAACAAAAACAGCCACAAGCGACAAGATGAACACACCAACAAAAACAGCCACAAGCCACAAGATGAACACATCATATCAACAAAAACAGCCACGAGCCAAAGATGAACACATCAACAAAAACAGCCACACGCCACAAGATGAACACATCATATCAACAAAAACAGCCACGAGCCAAAGATGAACACATCAACAAAAACAGCCACATTCCACAAGATGAACACATCATATCAACAAAAACAGCCACGAGCCAAAGATGAACACATCATATCAACAAAAACAGCCACAAGCCACAAGATGAACACATATCAACAAAAACAGCCACAAGCCACAAGATGAACACATATCAACAAAAACAGCCACAAGCCACAAGATGAACACATATCAACAAAAACAGCCACAAGCCACAAGATGAACACATCACATCAACAAAAACAGCCACAAGATGAACACATCAACAAAAACAGCCACGAGCCAAAGATGAACACATCATATCAACAAAAACAGCCACATTCCACAAGATGAACACATCATATCAACAAAAACAGCCACAAGCCACAAGATGAACACATCATATCAACAAAAACAGCCACAAGCCACAAGATGAACACACCAACAAAAACAGCCACAAGCCACAAGATGAACACACCAACAAAAACAGCCACAAGATGAACACATCAACAAAAACAGCCACAAGCCACAAGATGAACACACCAACAAAAACAGCCACGAGCCACATGATGAACACACCAACAAAAACAGCCACGAACCAAAGATGAACACACAAGATGAACATACCAACAAAAACAGCCACGAGCCAAAGATGAACACATCAACAAAAACAGCCACATTCCACAAGATGAACACACCAACAAAAACAGCCACATTCCACAAGATGAACACATCATATCAACAAAAACAGCCACATTCCACAAGATGAACACATCATATCAACAAAAACAGCCACATTCCACAAGATGAACACACCAACAAAAACAGCCACATTCCACAAGATGAACACATCATATCAACAAAAACAGCCACATTCCACAAGATGAACACACCAACAAAAACAGCCACATTCCACAAGATGAACACATCATATCAACAAAAACAGCCACAAGATGAACACACCAACAAAAACAGCCACAAGCCACAAGATGAACACACCAACAAAAACAGCCACAAGCCACAAGATGAACACATCAACAAAAACAGCCACAAGCCACAAGATGAACACATCAACAAAAACAGCCATGTTCCACACGATGAACACATCATATCAACAAAAACAGCCACAAGCCAAAGATGAACACATCAACAAAAACAGCCACAAGCCACAAGATGAACACATCAACAACAACAAAAAACAGCCGCGAACCACAAAATGAACACATTAACAAAAAACAGCCACGAACTACAAAATGAACACATTAACAAAAACAGATACAAGATGAACACATCAACAAAACAGCCACCCGCCACAAAAACGAACATTTCAACAAAAACAGTCCCATAATGACAACAGACGTTTCAGTAGTCTGTAAGATACATATATCCAAATACGCATCTCTTCTTCTTTTTTCTTCTTCTTTTTTTTTAAGCAAAAAGGAGAACCATGTTTTGTGTTTCGTGTTCAGGGTTTTTCATAATTATAATTTTCTAGCTCTCCTTACAGATGGTTTGCTGTGTTCTGAGGTGTGTGTGTGTGTGTGTGTGTGTGTACGCGCACGAGCGCACGTGTGTGTGTGCGTGCGTGCGTGTGCACGCGTGCGCGTCTGTGCATGTATGTGTGAGTATGTCTTGTGTGTGTGTGTGTGTGGTGCGTGCGTACGTGCGTGCCTTTGTTTTTAAGCGGCGCGCGGGCGGGCGGGCGCGCAGTCGCCTGAACAGGACGCTCGAGTGGGTACATACAAACTGTGCTGTGTAAAATAACTGTGCGTGCGTGTGTGACACATGACTGTAAGTTCGTGAGGACTGAGCAGGTCAGAGCAACCGTTTGTCACTGTACTGGGTCACCCACCAATACGGTCACCATGTCACCTTGACACACAAAGCGTCACTCATGTCGAGTCATGAACAAGGGGCAACAGTCTTTTTTTTTTTTTTTAAAGGGGGCAGCGTGACGCAGCAGCAGCGGCATTTCCTTCACACACACACACACACACACACTATAAAATACACTAATCACACACACACAAATAAATAAATAAATAAAACACAGAAGTCACACACACACACACAAAATAAAATACACTAATCACACACACACACACACACACAAATAAAATACACTAATCACACACTCACACACACAAATAAATAAATAAAACACACAAATCACACACACACACACACACACTGACACACACAAAATAAAATACACTAATCACACACACACACACACACACACATACACACACACAAAAATAAAATACACTAATCACACACACACACATAATAAAATACACTAATCACACACACACACACACTAAAACAAAAAACACACTAATCGCACACACACACACACACACACACACACACACACACACACACAGGGTCACACTTTATACATCACTTCTGAAAAGGAAAAAAAAAATCACTTGTGCCCAACACTCAAGCCGCCACACCTGATTCATGCAGTCAATGTGTGATGAACCCTCTCAGGCCTGACCTGACTGGACCCGGGTGCACGACCGACACACCTTTTTAGATATATATATATATATATATATATATATATATATATATATATATATATATATATATATATATATATATATATATTTAATAAGACATAGCTAATGGAAAACAAAGCATTGTACGGGCGAGATAGGACAAAAAAAAAGCAAAAAAAAAAAAAAGCAAAAAAAAGCGGCAAAACCTTCATGGCTCACGTTCAAATTCCTGGGTGGTTGTTTTTTTAACAACTACAACAAAACCAAATACGCAGGGGTGTGTTTAAACATAAAACTATCCGACTTGTATTTCTGCTCATCGTCAGAAACGACTCTCTCTCTCTCTCTCTCTCTCTCTCTCTCTGTCACACAGACACACACGGCACACACGCATGCATGTGCATAAACTCATAAACGCACAAGTCGAAGCACGCACCCGCACATGCACACACACACACACACACATGTAATCAAATAAACTCGTGTGCGCGCGACAACAGTGCGAAAACACATTGCTCCTTCGATATAATTTGAAGAAACAGTACAACATTACACACACACACACACACACACACACACACACACACACAATAACAGCAACAAAACAACAACGACAAGAACAACCCTATCCACCCCTATTCTTTTTTTTTTCTTCTTTTTAAAAAAAATTTTAACGTGTGTGCACACTTAGAAAAAGAGACAGAGACAGACAGACAGAAAGACAAGCAGACAGACAGACAGACAGACAGGACTTCCCAAACATGTCATATCGGTCTCCATCCTCCCCAAACATCTCGCAGCAAAGCCTTCAATCCCCACCACGAAATAAGTATCGGCAATACATGCGCACAGCTCTGCTTGCATTTTATACTTGTGCGACAAAGAAACGAAAACAGAATGCAGAAACAACACACGCTGACGAAAGGAAATTTTATGTTGTACTTACTTTCCGCTTGTTTGAAAAAGAAATGGAAAAAAAAAGAAAAAAAAAAGAATAACTGAAAACATGGGGGGGGGGGGGGGGGGGGGGGGGGGGGAGAGGAGAAAAAGTAGGGCTGGAGGGGAGGGTGGGGGGAAGGGGTGGGGGAGGGAGCGGCTGTCGTTATGATAATAAAACAACGGGCCATCATCCCACTCTTCTGCATGAAGTTAGAGAGAGAGAGAGAGAGAGAGAGAGAGGGAGCGGAACAAAGAGAGAGAGACAGACAGACAGAGACAGAGGGACAGACAGGCAGACAGAGAAATAGAGACAGAGAGCTACAGAAAGAGAAAGAGAGTGAGAGATTCACAATTTTTATTGTTTGACCTCCAGCCTGTAGTGATAGATGCGCGTTAACAAGTGGTAAACAAGTGGTAAAAAGGGAGAAAAAAAATACCCCGTAAACTGCTAGTAATCTATTCTGAGAGACAGACAGACAGACATACACACACACACTGACGGATGTTGTTCTTTCATTATACTTATTGTTCCAGGGTCAAAGAGAAAGACTGGCAATGAGATGGGGAGGCTTGTGTGTGTGTGTGTGTGTGTGTGTGTGTGTGTGTGTGTGTGAGTCTCTGTGTGTGTGTGTATGTGTTTGTGCGTGCGTGCGTGCGTGTGTGTGTGTGTGCATGCACGTGTGTGTTTGTGTGTGGGCACCAACTGAACAAGTCATGCACTGAGTAATGTAAATCAGCCTCAATTATCACATGAATAAAATTTTAAAAAATTTTAAAAAAAGAAAAAGGACAGCTCGTACAACCTGCATCCGAACAGCAGCTGAGCGTGAGTTCATCTCCATGCATGCACGTGTGTGTGTGTGTGTGTGTGTGTGTGTGTGTGTGTGTGTGTGTGTGTGAGTGAGTGAGTGAGTGAGTGAGTGTGTGTGTGTGTGTGTGTGTGTGTGTGTGTGTGTGTGTGTGTGTGTGCGTGACGGACAGACATTCACTGTTTGTTTGTTTGTTGTTGTTTTTTAATTTTACATACTAAACAATAACACAGACAAATAACAATACCTTAGGAACAAGCAATCAACAAATACAAAAGAAGGGTGTATATAATTATAAACCTGGGAAGTGTTCACTCACCTGGATCATGCACACTCCCATACTGCGTCACTGAGTGCACAGGCCCAAACTTGACCGGTGGTGTCAGAAGAGGTTTTTCCACATCGTCCACGTGGGAATCGCCCATCATCGCGTATATATATATATATATCTAAATATACAGCGTAAAGTAAACTCCTGTATCCAAGAGTCCTGAAACGCCTTGTGAAAAACCTTACATACAGTTCAACTGGGAAGCGGTGATGGGGAGAATAAGGAATCAGTTGATGTTTCCGTCTGTCTTTTGCAGGTTCACGATCTGGTTTCAGCAGCTGTTCCTCGCGAAACAACACACTGACTGACGGGGTAATAGTTAACTGGTTCGTGTGCAAACGAACAAGTCACGTGCAGAAATGAGAAGCGTTTCGCCGGATTCGTGCCAATTGCTCACTGGCGCAGATATCACACACACACACACACACACACACAATTATTATGTCAAACAGCCGTGGAGGTCTGTGTGCAATTTTAACAATCAGTTTATAGAACAGATTTTCAGACTTCAATTTTCAGTTGCTTTCTCTTGCACTCCGTCGAATGGGCGATATTACTACACGGACAGACATCAGTGCAAAGAGTGATTACAATTTTTTTCATAAGTTCTTTATTAATTGTATAAAATATACTCACGGATATTAAGATGGCACTGTTTGTGACGATGTAAGAGATTTTGTAAAAATCAGTTGTTGGTTTTTTGTTGTTGTTTTGTTTGTTTGTTTTGTTGTTGTTGTGATCCAGTCCTTACACAAAATTTGCTTCCTTTCTCCGAGTATAATTAATTATATTCCCGTGCGACGCACAGTCACGAGAAGTCCTTTGGCTGAACTGCTAAATCGCTGCGTCATGGAACACTGGTGTCATGTGGGTGAAAAACAGATGTCTCGATGGTCTGTATTCGCCAGAAAAAAAAAAGTAATGATATAAAAATAAAAATAAAAAAAGGCTGAGTTTAACGACCTATCGGCGTATGCTCCAACTCCCTGTCAGTTCAGTCACAGGGACTTTTCCTTCTTTCCACCCCTTATCTCCAGCTACATCAAGAAATGACGCCAACTTCTTTTTTTCCCCCTACCACAAGTCTTTTTCTCCGGTCAGTAGACCTAAATGTTTAGCGGTTGGCAACGATATTTAAGGCGGGCGGGGCGGTGCCGCAGGCGGAAATCTGCACGCCGAACGGTCCGTGTGGTGACCACATTCAGTTTCAGTTTTCTCAATTAGGCGTCACTGCGTTCGGGCAAATCCATATACCCTACGCCACATCTGCCTGGGTAGGTTACTGACAGCAGCATAACCCAACGCGCTTGTCAGGCCTTGAGTTCAGGCATATATATGTATATATCCGTGTACATATCAGAGTGGATTTCGTTTACAAAATTTTGCCAGGGGACAACTTTTTTGTTGCCATGGGATCTTTTTCAGTGCACCAAGTGCGTGCTGTACACGGGATCTCGGTTCATTGTCTCATCATCCGAATGACTAGACGCTCAGTTTGATTTTCCGGTCAAACTTGGGAGAAAGGACGAGAGCGGGATTCGAGCCCCGACCCTCACGGTCACTGTGTTAGCAGACAAGCGTCTTAACCATTCTGCCTATTTGCTCCTTATATACAGTCATCGGCGACAGCTAGCGCTGTCACGGCATTTATTGTATCGCACCGACCCAGATCTGTAGAAACTCGTTCAAGTTCCATGCCTATTGCAACTTTCTGGACTTTGGCCAACGTTCCCTACGCGGCGTGAAAGCGTGTAGGCCTACTGCAGACTACTCTGTCAGTCAAACCGTTGAAACTGTGAGAATGGTGACGGGAAGGATATTGTCAAGCCACGCCACGTATTGAGAATCCGTGCAGCTTCATCTCCGTTCTATATTCACCGGAAAGAAAATTAAAACATCCAATACGGGTTTAAGCGGTCAAAGTGAAAAAAAGACCCAATTCTTTTTGTCCATCCGTATTCAGACCCCATTATGTTTCTCCGAAATAAAGCCTGGCCGATCCTAACCATCAGAAGTCGTCTTTACACACCTTCAAAGTTCACAATAAAAACATGTATGGTAAACAAGGAAAGATCAAGCGACCACTTCGTGCGTGAACAGATTTGGCAGGATATGTTGGCAGCATTAGTGGCAGTTACCATCACACTGTGCAACACTGGAGACATCACACATTTTCGACAAACTAATTGCATCCTATCTCTTTTTTTCCACCCCAGCAACTTCAAGTTTAAGTTTTCGTTTGAATCATTTCTGTGGTGTAGCGTATGTGGATCAATCCGCACGCATTAAAACTTCCTTGAAACGGACACTGAAATTTAATATAAAAAAAAAAAAAACCACACCAAGTTTTTTTTGTTGGGATGGCATTACTGAGAGCGATAAAAACTCAACACACAACTGATGTGTTGTCCTCATATCCATAACAGCGACTGTCGAGTTCTCGCTGATACGTTGAACGTGTAATACGTTTCCTGCATTTCTGCATTGCAGTCACTCATCAGTGTCAGCAAGCACAACTTTTCAGCACGCATCTGCAAGAATAACAGCGCTCACTCCAGTTCGACTCTGGCCACGCGTGTTTGGACTATGTCGCTGTTAACTCTCTCTCTCTCTCTGTCTCAATCTTTAAATAGTGATAAACTAATTACCATGTCTGTTGTTGCTCTTTGAAAGACTGATAAGCGCTGTGAAAGCATACAGTGCTGAAGATTTGCGTCGGCTGTGACGACTTAGACAGGACCAACCAAATGATAAGCATTTGGATGCGGAACGTACTTTATAATCCAGCAGAGCACACACAGCGTCAGTTGTTTCAAATTAATTTTCATGACTGACATGTTACACATTAGACAGGGTCCTTGGAGCAGCCGTGTGTTTAAACTAATTACGTGTTCACGCCATTACAAATGTGTCCTCTCGCGGCGCATCGCTTGTTAGGCAACAGTTTGCTGAACGTTTTACTGGACGCTATCTCCAGTCTTAAAACATTTTCTAACAGTTTGCTCTCCATTTTCTTTTCTTTCTTTTTCATCAGTCCTTTGCAATTAACGCGCGTGTGCGTATATATATATATATATATATATATATATATATATATATATATATATATATATATATGTGTGTGTGTGTGTGTGTGTGTGTGTGTGTGTGTGTCTGTGTGTGTGTAGGCCAGGAGTTCTTTTTGTGTATGAATTTGATTTGTTCTTTTCAATGCTAAATTTCATTCCAACAAGCTTTACTTTATTTATTTTATTTTATTTTATAATTTATTTATTTATTTATTTATTTTCTTCTCAAGGCCTGACTAAGCGCGTTGTCACTACGCTGCTAGTCAGACATCTGCTTGGCAGATGTGGTGTAGCGTATATGGATTTGACCGAACGCAGTGACGCCTCCTTGAGCTACTGATACTGATACTCCAACAAGCTGCTACAACCCCCACCCGACCCCTCCAAAAAATTTTTTTAAATAAATAATAAATCATATAATCATTTTTTTAAACTGTAAAATCCTATATATCATTTTCACCTACATGAACAGATGGTGGTGCACTGCCCCACGACAGAAACGACCGATAAAATTAAGTCCGTTCCCCCTCTCTTTGCTACCTTATCTCTCGTTAGACAGCTGTGATATCACGGCTTTCAAGTACCCGCAGACTGCTTTGAATCAGCAATCAGGTCATCTTACTTCTTTTTTTTTCTTCAGTTGTGCTGTGTGTGTGTGTTCTACTCTGTTATATGTTGTGTTGCCACGTTGCTTTGTGTTGTTTTGTGTTGTGTTGCATCGCAGTGTGTCATATCGTATCGTGTCGTATCGTATCATAGTGTATTGTATTGCTATGCAATGTATCGCAGTGACGATAACGATGACGATCATGACAGTGATGATGACAGTGATTAGATTATATCGAAGACATCGACAGAGGTGGTGGAGGTGGTAGTTGTTGCTGTTATGAAGATGACGAAACAGGAGACCCACAGAGACAGGTTCGATCTTCAGGACTCAACAACTGATAAATCATCTCTTACATCAAATCATAACTGAATTATGAATACAGGAAAACTGTTAACACCTCTCCTTCCCTCCTTTAATCTCCCCTGACACCCCCCACCCTCTCTTCCTCATCCTCTTCCTCTATGACGACCCCCACCCCACCCCCATACAGCCACCCACCCACCCACCCCCAAAAATAAACAACTGGCATGCTAACGGCAATAAGTCACTCA
>NC_134894.1:45762221-45782221 GCF_041734735.1 Babylonia areolata | reverse complement strand
TGCAGAAAATGACGCAACACGTGAAACACACACACACACACACACACACACACACACACACACACACACACACACACGTGTGTTTGGGGAGGTGGAGGGAAGAACCAGTGTGAGAGAGAGACAGAGAGAGAGGGAGAGAGAGACACAAAGAGAGAGACAGAGAGAGAGCCAGAAAGGAAAAAGGACAGACAGACAGAGACAGACAAAGAGGGTAAGTAAGAAAGGGGAAGAGACAGACAATGAATTAACACACAGAAACGACGTCGGCTAAAAAAAAAAAATAAAAAAAAAAAAATGTTCGCTCGAGACACATGGTGAACTGACCTGAAAAAATGACGACAGCCTACCTTTTCCAATAGCTGAATATCCACTGTATCGATTGCCCATGTCGTTTGTCAGCAGTCAACACACCGTTCGTTGCTTACAACCACCAAACGATGAAGTGTGTACTCCACCCAGTCATCTGTGAACTTCAGTCAATATGGTACATATTTTGCCGTGTCGGAATAGGAGGAGTTTGTGTTATACTCCATGTTTGGTGTTACATATACTGTACCATGTCAAACTGATGCAAACTAGGCCTATTGGTTTGCTCTGCTTGGCCGGAATCGCTTTTTTTTTTTTCAGACAACAGCGCACTAATCAAACCACACTCAGAAATATCCACTGGGTTTTCACACTTTCAGTCAGCGAGTAAAAAAAAAAAAATAAAAAAATAAATAAATAAATAAATAAATTTAAAAAAATCACAAAGAGCGCATTTTGCCAGCTGTTTCACTGAAAACTTATAATCATGCACCAGTGAAAAATGTATATATAAATGAATCACTCTTTAAACGTATATTCTGCTTCTTTTTTTTTTTTTTAATATATAATCCCTTCAAATAGATTGAGGTGGTTTAAAACAGTAATTAAATAAATGATCAAAACAAAGAGAGTTTATTTGATATTAATAACAAAACAAAAACAAAAAAGACAGAAAGAAAAGACATATACCATCTAACTTCAGGACTTCGAAACAGCTGTCAACTAAACCGGGTTGTCCAATCTGAAAACGAATAACTCAATAAATAAATTCAGAGCTGATCTCAAATAAAACTAGGCTCTATGTACACACATCCCAACCAACGATTATCACCACATGAAACATACTAATGTCACTGGCTTTCCACAGTTTGAATCACCGATACAACTTGATGAAAAGGTGGGATGAAAAGCTCTCTTCACTCTTGAAACAATGCCATCTGCTGCCATGACCTTCATTTACATTGTTGATAAGGCAGCGCGCGCGTGATCTCTATCTGAGCTTATACTACAGTAAAGTGAACATCATCTGATGTGGCGACCTGCCACTAATGTGCTGTTTCCTCCGATTTCATCTGGCAACCCGATTTGCGAAGGACTGTGGCTCAAATTCTATCGAGTCTCGTTATCATTATGGGTGAAGGAGGCTTTCTGTAGGTTACAGGAACCCCAAAAATTGTACTGCCTTGCTTTTTACAAAGACTCCATGCCGCACTGCGCAGTCACACTTAGTGAACTAAATGTTTTCAAAACAAAAAACCCATAACAAAACAAAACAAAAAACCACACACACAAAATATACAGAACGGTTGGCCGGTTTTGTGACAGGCTTTCCACAGATCGATAACATTCTTAAGTCAAGACAAGTAATAAGTGTATCAAGTTTTTCACACAAAAAAGTATTTTAAAAAAATCTTTTTTAACGATACTATTTGCGCATAACAGTTGAAAATTCGATCAGTTTTCATCTTCCTTTTCCTGTTAATCCCGATGACCTTACAGACTGGACAAAGTGAACAAAACAGCCACAGAACTGAACTGAACACTGTGTGTGTGGTGTGAATACCGCCAACACGTGTGTCGCCCCTATATATATATATCATCATCATCATGTACACGTGTGTACACCGACACCATGCGTGGCATCGTTGACTGGCGGATAATTATGTTGTTTCATGCGGTGGAGCGGTGGACTTGCGGCAATATTTTTCACGACTAGGGAGCGAATGTTCACATGTTCAAATCCCGCACCGAACCAGGATTTTCTTCTTCTTCTTCTTCCTCTTTTTTATTTATTTATTTATTTTTTTTTTTTATTCCACTTTCCTAAACATTTGGTGGTAGGCTACATGCTAGTCTTTCGTATAATACGATAAATCAAGGTCCCGGATGCAGTATGCACTCAGCGCACGTAAAAAATTTTTTTAAATATTTTAAAAAAAAAGGGGGGGGGGACCCAAGGTAACAAAGGGGTTGTGCCTGGTGGTAAAATCCTGTGGAAAAAAGCCAGCTCTGGTAGTGAAACAAACACTTGCTGACAGAAAAAAAAGGGGGGGGGGGGGGCACGTTGCATTGTGGCAATGCACTCTCCCCGGTGGTACGATTTACCAGCCTCTGGTACATAATTATTCACTATGTTAACCCGCACCCTTTGCGCGCGCGAGCACACATTCTGTCTGTCTGTCTGTCTGTCTGTCTGCCTGTCTCTCTCTCTTTGTTGAAAATGTAGTGAATTCATTTTTACATCTGAATGATGGCAGTATTCAGAATCCCTGATAATTATATCATCACGACACAGAGCAACAGTAGTAAATCTGTCTCTTATTTCCACTAAATAAATTGCTCCACAATGCGAGTGGGTTACCCATCCAGGACACGCTGCTAGGCAGTGACCAGTTACCGATTGTCATCACTAAAGAAGATAAACCAATGTCACATGACATTGTAAAAAACAAGATTCCAAGAGATGATTATAGAAAATCTCACTGAACCGAATTTGAAAACATTTTCTCTGTGGTTGATCTCAGTGACGTTCGCCTACAAAATGTTGACAGCCCATACGCTTAACTCGGGAAAGCAGTTTCATCTACTGCCGCCGCCGCTTCTATTCTTAAACGCCGTTCAGTAAAACCAGACAAACATTCTGGCAATGTTTGGTACGTTCCGAACAATGCAAACAGGGATCACGTTTCGTGTCCGTCATTGGTCAATGACGAATACAATAAACTTTGAAATGACTCATGGATGTGGCAGCCAGCTGGTCACTTGACGTATCATTTTTTTTTTGTAAAATTGTTCATGCTAAAAGGACTTTTGTATATTTCTCCTAGTCTCTTGCAAAACAATCGCAATTGCAGTTTACAAATTTGCAGCAACAACAACAACAACAACAACAACAAAAAAGAAGAAGAAGAAATATAATCGTTACCGTTGTTGCTCTGCTGTTAGACATCGAGCAGACGAACATTGTGAAGGGAAAAAAATCAAAACTTGTACCTTGCCGGGAAACGAAACGAGGTACGTTAATTTGCACAAAGGAATCATTTCTTGCGTATTGCGGCGGGCTACAATGCTGATATAGCTTTTTAGTTTCCCGCCAGTCTCCTCAGTTGAGGATGGCTTCAATACATGTAGAACATTTCGCCGTAAGACATCATCATCCGCATCCGCCGAAAGGAGCTGCCTGATGACGAGAAAGTTCGAATTATTTAGCACAGTTGCAATCTCTTCCATTTAGCATGCGTCCAGAAAATCTGAATCGGATATATTTCTTCAGCATTCGAGGACAACTTGGGCGTTTTCTATACATCGTTGTTGATGTTATGCAAGAAGAGTGTGGCCCTTTCAAGTAAAATCGAGATCCGATCAACATATAAACAAGAGCACTTTACGTGCATAAATGTTTCCGTTTTTACTTCGCCATTTGAGCAGCCATGCTTCGTTTTCGGGGTAAGTTCGTGTTTCCATAACTCAACTGGCACGTACTGACATTTTGCAGCTGTGAAGATTTTGATATCCATACTTCTCCCCATTTCAAGCGGGCAAAAGGCCTTACAGGCCTAAAGGCCTTCATATTGATATGATATGATATGATAGAAGAGTGCTTTCCTAAATCAGTAGTATTATACTGACACAACTTGTGATGTTTACACTGTTGATCTAATGTATTTGCCTTTGTTCTATTTTTTCCTCCTTGCTATTTATTAAACAATAATGTGAACATTCACTATCTTGAGCAGTCAGCAATCATCTGTGTTTCAACGATAGAGTTTAGTTATGACTATGCTGTTATTATGACGCAGCAAACATTAGCACATTGTGACAGTCACTTTCCA
This sequence comes from Babylonia areolata, assembly GCF_041734735.1. Taxonomy (NCBI): domain Eukaryota; kingdom Metazoa; phylum Mollusca; class Gastropoda; order Neogastropoda; family Buccinidae; genus Babylonia; species Babylonia areolata. The sequence continues at coordinate 45,778,082 of NC_134894.1, read as the reverse complement.
AACCGTCTCACACACACACACACACACACACACACACACACACACACTTACAACTGTAACAGGGTTATCACACAGATTTCCGTTCTTTACATACTTAAGCACACAAAAAAAAAAAAAAAAAAAAAAAAAAGTCGAACGGGGAAGTAGGTCAACACAGAGTGACCGCTAACAAAGAAGGGTTTCTACATGAAGAAGGGATTGTAATTGTGTCCGAGAATTTGTGTTCATGCATTTTGTTGTTATTGTTGCTCTTTATCTGCTTCTCTCTCTCTCTCTCTCTCTCTCTCTCTCTCTCTCTCTCTATCTCTCTCTTATATTTTTTCTTTTCTTTTTTTCCTTTTTAAAATTTTTATTTTTATTCTTTTCACTGATGGCTTGATGTAAAAAAAAAAAAAAGCAATTGTTGCTTATTCAATTTACCATCATGAAATAAAATCTTGACTTGACTTCACACACACACACACACACACACACACACACTCGGACAAACACAAACAGGCGTGGAAGAAGGATGTGGGTCCATAGGGAATGCAGTCCGTTAATTTAGTAGAAGTGAAATGGACAGAGAGAGACATACAGGCAGACAGACAGACACAGCACGACCTGTGCACAAACCAAAACCCAATGCGTTATATAAATGCACGAGACACAAAACTACACTGAACACAACAGAACTCACCTCTGTCGATATCAGTATAACCGTTGTGTTGATTCCCCATTTTGTGCGCTGTTTTTCACTTCTGATGCCGTTTTGTGCTTCCACACTTCATTCACTGAACCCCAAAATCCAGCTCTGTCAGGTTTTGCTGCCTCTGTCTACAGGTACGTTCACGGAAGACTCACAGAAAATCCAGTCTGTTTGCCTAAATCACTCAAAAACCCCATCGGTTTTCGGAATGTTTGTCAAAACACACATGAAAAGTTAACATTACAATTGCAAAATACTCAGAAACAGCACTGGGTTGTTGTTGTTTTTTTAAAAAATTTTCCGGTTAGCTGTCTGCATTTTTTAAAGGTGGCATCCAGGTAAATAACAGCTAGTCACTCCACTGAAACAAAACCGACATTTTCGAAAATATATGCATGAAAATTATCCGGACAAATAATACCCTATTAGTTTGAAAACCGATCAAATTTGTTTGGGTTGTTCTTTCTTTTTTTCAGTCTGACTTTCAGTAAATACAAACAACAAAAAGAAGTTTAATCAGCAACATTATTTAGAAAAAAAAAAAAAAGAAGCAATGGACTTTCACATTAATTTTCATGCTGAACATACACACATGTCAACGCCAAGACATAAAACGTCCTCACTATCATCATCGAGCTGCACCATCTGCTACCGAACACGCAGGATTACATTTTTATGCATATATATTTCTATACATGTCGCTGTGCGTGTCTTCTGACCTGAAGGCCTGATGCGTGTATCATTTTGCATTGATGTTTGGCTTCGCCCTGGCGGTCATTTGGATTTTCCTCTTTCGTTTGCAAGCACAGATGTCACGAGCGGGCCCTGTGGATGGGGTTATTTCACGCGGGCGGGAGTCTCCTTGCACTTTTCCGGTGCTCAGAGAGGTTATTCATGTTGATCCATGCTGGTGGGACCTAATTTTTTTTTTTTTTTTTTTTTTTTTTACAAGACAGGGTGTGAGATCAGAGAGCGATAAAAGAACAGGGGACAAAACAAGTGTTGTTTTTTTGTTTTGTTTTCTTTTTTTTTTTTTGACAGCGCGTAATTCAGACCCTCTCATCTTGACAACAAGGAGACCATTTTCATTGTTGAAATGATTAACAATGCCCGTCAGACGATGTGAATTTCTTTTCATCAAGAAAAAACCCAAAAAAAACACAAAGGGGGGAAAGATGGGTAGGATAACGATGTTGTGAGGCAGAGAGAGAGGGAGAGAGAGAGAGAGAGGGGGGGTTTATGACTTACTTTCTTACTACTAAAAATATAAATACTGAAAAAATGGCCAATCTAGAATAGACGGCATATATATATATATATATATATATATATATATATATATATATATATATATATATATATGGTCCAAAGATATGGCTTGAGAAACGGAGATAAAATTATCATGGAAAAAAGGAGGGAAACAGCAATGTGCAAGGTTTGTCACATTTGATTTAGATCTATTGTGAAAATCAACATAATTCCTCGCATGTTATTTTTCCTTCATCTCGCAAGAACAAAATCGTGTGGGGAAATTGTCAAGGTTCCGAAATGTCTTTTTCAATTACATATTTTTTGGTGTTCTAAACCCCGGGACCTTTTTAAACGATACTTTTGTGCATTTTGAAGTGCAGACACGTTAGAAATTCATCCTTCAAATCTAGCGTTAGACTTTAAAACGATGAGAATGAGAGAATGTCTGTGTTCTCAAAGGTCTATGTTCCCCCAGTTCAATATTAAATCATCACATAAGTTTGGTTGTGTTCAGTAGAACGGTAATTCGAACTGTCAAACAAAGTCAACAAGTCTTAAAGTTGCATGAGCATAACAACTTTTTTAATCTCTGCATAGTGGTCATTTGTGGTCAGCAATGGCCAACAGTAGTCAGTAGTGGTCAATCAATGGTCAAATCATGTCATGTCAAAAACTCCGATACTGCGTAATGATCACAAAAACAACACTAACTGAACAGTTTCGAAATGATTATCTGTGGTTGACAATCAAAAACCTGCCAAGACGTCGTAACAGGCAAATGCACAAACGTGAAAAAACACACACAAAAACGCAATTTGAGCACTTTTGCGTTCGTGGTCAGTAGTGGCAATTAGTGGTCAGTTTTGGTCAGCAAGTCAGTAAATAACAGCTTTTAGTCAAATCCTGTCAAAAAGGACTAATACAGCACAACCGTCACAAATATTAATGCGATCTGCTCATTGTTAATGGTCAGCAGTGGTCAGTTGTCATGCAGCAATCAAAAACTGGCCAAATTATCATAACAATGCACAGAGTGAGACTGACAAAATAACGCAATCTGAGCACTTTTGGGTTGTGGTCAGCAGTGGCCATAGACTAGGGTGGGGGGTTAGATCTTGGTGAACACAGATTTGAGGGAATGTAATACTAGGGACACAAAATTACCCAGAAAACATACATTTGGGAGAGCATAGACCTGGTCGAGGAATACATTAAACAGAGAGAGCTGCTCCCTTAATGAGAACATCACTGCAGTCAATTATAGTGTCCTCGTGGTTGCTGACTGAATATCTGTTTAAAAAAAAAAATAAATGGAATAACCAAATAAACACAGTCCAAAAACAATGAAAATGAGTTACAAAGATGCATATAAATCGCGATGGCAATGTTGCTTCCGTTAAAACGGGTTCCTGAATTTAGGATACCAAAATAGGAAAACTAACTGGTTATATCTACCTCTTCTTGTCCTTACTCTTTCAGCCAGACTCTTAAGCTTGTAGATTTCACAACACTGAACACACCCTTTTTTTTCCCCTTCTGAACTATGTGTAGAATGTTTCACACCACATTGCCGCTCTTCTGCGTTCGAAGTTCAAGCATTTCATCATGGGAAATAACTCAGCGATAAAATTATTATGTCCGGTGTAACGTCACAAATCGTTTCCCACCCCCTTTAGGTCCCCCGGGGACGGTTCTGGGACGTCTCCCCCGCCCCCTACATAATTTCGGTCCTTTCTAACTTCACAAAAGCACCGGTCCACCCCCTACTAAAACGCATATTATGTGTGTAAGCGTTGTTCTTTTTGCTGTTGTTTTTACAATGCGGTGTGTACGTTTTTGATCCTCTTTTTTTTTCCAACTCGGGGGCTCTGACTAGTCGAAGCTTACAGGAGTTATCCCATGCTTATCTACATAGACACCGGCGTTAATGTGGGCTAACCAGATTTGACCCTGGGGTAAAACCTAATGGGGGTGGGAATAGGCTGCTACATCAGTAGTGTTTTTGGTTTGTTTGTTGTTGTTGTTTTCCCTCCACGCCCACCGCCATCCCCCACTGCAGCAACTTGTTTTCCCTTGTTGTAATGTTGAAAGCCACACAAGAAGGAAAACTCACCAACTCGAGACAGTCAAACAACTGCCCTCCCCTGCCCCAAGCACCCCCCCCCCCCCACCCCCCCGACCCTCCCCACCCACACCCCCCTTCCCTCCCCACTAATGTCCATAAATAGAAAAGTCGAGAAAGAGATAACAATAGGCTCTCAAAGAGAATTTCGTTTGATCTTTTCTTCTTATTGTTAATTTATTGTTTATTTCGTACCAGGTTATTCATTTACGAACGCGTTCACACGTCGATAGAATAAACGCGTGGCGATTTCGTACGATACACCGATAATTTGAGACATTCAATATTCCAGTGTTGCAGTTCACATCTTTTTCTTTGTTTGGTGTTCTCGCGTTATTCTTTTGTCCTTTCCATATAAAATGTATTTTAGATAGGGGGAAAGGGGGGGGCCAGGGGGGGGGGGGGGGATACAGTCATAAGTACGGTGACTGCTGGATCTTTTGTTGATTGCAGCAGATTTGAATGTGGAGGAAACAAAATCGAAGACAAAGAGCAGGATTCCGATGTATCAACAACAGCAAAAGAAGAAAGAAAAAAAAATTGAAACCTCTATTTGTCCTTTCTTTGAAAAGACATCTTTGGCGAAGACATGCAGCGTTCGTGATGGCGCACTGTTCGCGTCAAAATTTTGGCTTTTCGCTTTCGGTGAAATCTTAATCTTCAACATCTTTTTCAAATAGATCATAATTATAGCGCTGTTTCCATTTCTGTTGTTTATTTGTGACTGATCAGTGCAAACTGCGCTGCGTGCATCAATTAAAACCATATCGTTCATTAAAATAGCTATGACCACATTAGGGCATGACAGGAACGGACGGTGACAGGGCAGAAGAATGGAGAACAGAGCAGTTCAGAATAGAACAGGTCAATTACCAAGTGCACCACCGTGCCCTTACATGGAATGTTTTGCAAGGGCAACAGCCTGCATGAAAATAAAGAATCAACCATAATTGAAAATTACAATTCTGCACGCACCTGCCATCAATGCAAAAACTACAAACCTGGGGCTTCTTCTTCTTCTTCGTTCATGGGCTGCAACTCCCACGTTCACTCGTGTGTACACGAGTGGGCTTCTACGTGTATGACCGTTTTTACCCCACCATGTAGACAGCCATACTCCGTTTTCGGGGGTGTGCATCCTGGATATGTTCTTGTTTCCATGACCCAACGCTAACATGGATTTCAGGATCTTTAACGTGCGTATTTGAACATCTGCTTGCGTATGCACTCGAAGGGCATTCAGGCACAAGCAGGTCTGCACATTATGTTGACCTGGGAGATCGGAAAAATCTCTACCCTTTACCCACCAGGCGCCATTACTGAGATTCGAACCCGGGACCCTCAGATTGAAAGTCCCAACGTTTTAACTACTCGGCTATTGCGCCCGTCAAACCTGGGGCTGAATGTGAACAGTTTGCTAGTGCAACTGACAAAAATTAACCATCCGGCCAGTGTCTAACGCTGCAACAAGTGTCGGTATCAGTTACGTATATGTATACCAACATATGCATGTGTGTTCGTAGACCTATGTGAACAGTTTGTTATCTGTCTGGCCGTGCAGCCCTGCCTGGGCAAAAAATAAAAAAAAATAAAAACAGTAAAAAAACACAGCTGCTGCTGTCCACAGTTTGTTTCAATGATGACGCGTGAAATTAACACTTTGCTGTGTTTTTCCGTTTGTGTTTCTGTGTGTGTGTGTGTGTGTGTGTGGAGAGAGAGGGGGGGGGGGTGGTGGTGGTGCATGACCTCCTCGCTCTCTTTCTCCCTGTATGCGTGTTGTGTTGTATTTTTGTTTGCACAACACGTGTGTTATTTGAGCGTGCATGTACGTGTATGTACAGTGCTAATGTGCGCGAGTACTGAACATGTGACGTAGTGTGGCGTGGTCTTTGCGTGTGTGTGTGTGTGTGTGTGTGCGTGCGTGCGTGTGTGTCTGTGTGTGTACTTACGCGTGCCTGTGTATGTGTGCACATCCGTGTGTGCACGCACTGTGTACACATGTGTGTGTGCATGTGTGCACACGCGCGAATGAACACTGAGCGATTCCGCATAAAAAAAATATAGAAAACAATGAAACATAGGCGAAGGAAAAAAATGTACTGATTCCATATCAAATAGCAGAAAATCTGGTAAGAATACAACCGCATTTTAACGTGAGTTTCTCGTAATATTCTGACACAACGTCACTGCCTCTGTCGGTCCGTCACAGTCCCTCACTAAAATCCTTTAAATCAAACCTATGAAAAAAATGATAAATAAAAATGAAATAAAAAACTTTTCAAGTAGTGTCCACATAATTAAGTCACTTCATTCCATATCAGTAATATCAGTATGGATCCACATCTATTTCATCCACGCGTGTTTTCTATGCGTGCGTGCGTGCGTGTGTGTGTGTGTGTGTGCGTGTGTGTATGTGTGTGTGTGTGTGCGTTTGCAAAGCGCCCTTGAGGTTGGAAAGCGCGCTACTTTACTATTATTGTCCTCATTATTAACATCCGGGAAGTGGTTGGATGAGACGGGCTCTCTCTCTCTCTCTCTCTCTCCATCTCTCTCTCTCTTTCTATCTATCGATCGATCTATCTCTCAAATTATTTGCTATGATTTTATTATTCAGCGATGTTAGCGCTTCAAAAGGGGCCCTGCGGGCCTTTCTTGAATAAATTATCCGTATCCGTATCCCGTATCCCCCCCCCTCTCTCTCTCTCTCTAATAAAAACAAACCAAAAACAAAAATAAGACCGGTACACTTAGAGCCTAAATAAAACCAGGATCATACAGACTATAAAAACTGCCTCATAAACCGATCGAGTTCGCACGAAATCGTGGGTACAGACGCTTCTATAGACTTTCGTGCTTTCCCAGTCTCTGGGGCTCTGCTGAGGTTGGTAAAGCCATATAGAAAATAATCATTAATGATTCAGTATTTGCAGCTTCGCTGATTTCTGAGCACCGGCAAGCAAAAGTTAAAGTTATCACATGTCGTCAGGGAGCTATAACACGCGTCAGTGAAAATTGCATAATCTGCTTTTGTAAGATAATGTACTATACAAACAACATATGTACTGGTGTCGACTTTTTCTATCAGTGTACTTCTTTTTTTTTTCTTTTCTTTTTTTTTGGGGGGGGGGGGGGGGGGGGGGGGGAGAAGGGGGGGGGCTTGGGGGAGGGGGGAGAAGCGGGGATGTTACTTTTTATTAAATCGTTTTGTTTTGTTGTTCGTTTTCTCAAACGATCCTCGATCCTCGACTGCAGATGGTATGCGGCATGTGTTTTTCGCCGGCTCATTGTTTTCTTATTGTGTCGGGTGTTTCTTTTCTTTTCTTTTCTTTTTAATTGAAGGAAGAGTCGGACGCAAAAGAACACAGCATCTATGTTCTCACAATGTTATCGCTGCTATCTCTGTCACTAATACCCGTACATTAATTAATGTATATTAATTGTCTGTGCCTGCCCGGCCGGCGTCTGTTGTGTTGTGCATGTGGTGTGGTGTGATGTGGTGCGGTGTGTTTGTTATGATGATGAGGCGTATTACATTATAGTGTTGTTTTGTGCTATGCACGGTGTCTCCACGTGTGTAGTAGTGGTGAGGGAGGGGGCATCGACGGGGACGGATGAATGGGGTGGGGTGGGGAACTGTCAGTGCAGGTGTGCCGGCGCACCGCGGTCTGTATTATAACTGAGCGGGTTATTGTCTGTGTACGCGTTGAATGCTGTGTGAGAAACTGACAAGCCGAACTGTAGTTGTAATTATAAGCTCTAGGCCCGTCCATTAACCCTTTCACTGCCAGTCGATTTGGAGTTCAAAATTCCCTTGCGCTATGAACACAGAAAATATGGTGGCTAAGGCAAGCTGAGGATTCCCCCTGTGTTGTGTAGAAAATATGGCCTATCCTACCATTGAACATTAAGAGCAATAGGTTCATGGATAACAGACCCATGATCTGGTCACCCTTCAGTGACATGGGTCATCTACCTAGCTGCTGCATAAATGCGAGTTTGACAGTGAAAGGGTTAAGCAATGAGTAAACAGCTGAATCAATAAAACGTACACTCGGTTTTTCATATCAAAAAGTCAGTTGTTAATTTTTGTTTGTTTTCTGTAGCCTGTTAAAAACGAAGTTGCTTTACTAATAGTGGCGAACCGAGCATACGCTTTGACCACCAGAAGCCGAGAGCAGAGCCACGGGGGAGAAGGGGGGAGGGAGAGTTGGGGGAGGGGGGGGAGGGGGCGCGGTCGGAGGGGGGGGAGGGGGGCGTAACCGACGTCACCGTCTGAGTCTCAGTTCTTCCAACTTTCGACGACGGATGAATTCAACTGACTAGATGTCTTCATTGTCACCATTTGCGAACGAACGACAACCAATTAAAATCCGCTTCCTCTATGTGCCTTTCTCTGACTGTCACTTTGCGACAAAAATAGATCCTCGATGTTTTATTGATTTTGACCACTTACACAGCCGCTATTTGTCTTGGCTTCCGACTCACTGACGGCAGACATACTTGAAAAAGGTCAGTGCTTTTGCTTTTGCTGTGTGAGTCTGTTTCACTGGTTTATAACTTGCTGACATGACAGTTACTAGTGCGACAGATGGTTGTCGTTTCTGCTTTTTCGTTGCATCTTGCTTTGTGTGCTGTTACAATCCCACTGTGTGATCCAGATGTCCCCCATACCCAGTTGCTGCTCTGAGTTCTTCGTCGTTTGATGTTTTCTGATCTGCTTATCAACGTCTTGAAGGAGCCCATTTCTACAAAAGGAACTTATTTGTTCTGACGCTCACGATTATGTGGACACTTTAACGATGTTGCTGCATTTTATCGTCTGCTCTCTGTCGCCATCTTTGACTAAGAACAATAACTTGTGTTACCGGGTTTGTTTAATCGAAGTAGAGTTACAACCCTTTTCCGTTTACTGTTGAGAAGTGGAAGTTATTGAAGCGGCTGTTGTATTGTTCTCGCTGTGGTTACTTTGATTTAAAAACAACAACAACAACAACAACAAAACAATAACAACAACAACAAAAAACAACAACAACAAAAAACAACACCCAACAACAACACGGGCACAAACATTATTTATCAAAGTAAACAAAGACAAATTATTCTCTCTCTCTCTCTCTCTCTCTCTCTCTCTCTCTCTCTACTGCTCTCTCTTTCCCAGAGTCTCTGGTGACAAAGTTTTTATTTACTTTCAGTGTCTAAAAACCTTCGTAGTGTTTGATTATTAATTAAAAGACGTGTAATCTGTTGGTGTCGAAAAGAAATGTTTGTTGCCCCCCGCCCCACTTGTCAAAAGACCTTTTTATTGGCAATGACAATTTCCAGCTCTCTCTCTCTCTCTCTCTCTGAGACGATGTTTTGTCATGTGGGCTGTAGTCATCAGGTTCCACAATCTTGTGACTTTGACATTCAGCAATCCGACACGTCATATCATAAAGTTGAGGTATAATACTGCACATCTCAGTTGCTGCTTTGCAAGTGTGTCGGCAGTATTCATCACCTGGCTGCTACTGGCTTGTGGGGATGTGGAAGCAAACCCTGGACCAACTTGGCAGAACGATCAGAGATACCAGCTTGAGCAACACATTGACTACAATCAAAATCCTGATCATCTTCATGGTGATCCAAGAACTTCAACGCATGGTTGGTGTAGCAGTGCTCAAACCCTTGACCCAAGCTCTTCAGTGCAGAGAAGAATGCTGTCTCTAGCAGGCTATCCTCAGCAAGTCGACAGTTTTCCTCACAACTCAAGCTCCTGCCCTGCTGCACTATCTTTAGCTGAAACGGTGCACAAACTGCAATCGTGGTGTCATTCCCTTCAAGAGCAGAATCACCAACTGAAACACGACATGGGAACTGTTGCAAACAAACACCACATTTTGGAGCAAGAATGTGACAACCTGCGCCAATGGAAGGACTACTTCCTCGATGTGAGCAAGAAAATGGGCATCAAAATGGACAAATTAGAATCGTTCTCGAGGCCCAACAACATACGGTTCTTCAATGTGCCCGAAAGCTTCGAGGAGGACAATAATCAGTGTGTCAGTTTGGTGGTGCAGTTGCTGAACCGCTTCTACCCAGACAAGAAACGCTGGACAGAAGACGACGTGGAGCGTGCCCATCGCACTGGACCGAAGAGCCAGGACAGCAATTGTCCCCGCCCCATCATCGCTTGCTTACATCGCTGGTGCGACAAGTTGTCCATCTTACAATCCAACGAAAGCAGACGAGAGATGGCAAACACGCTGAATGTCAGGGTTGCTTCCGATCTGACTCAACGCCAGAATCAAATTCTTAGGGAGGAAAGAGAAGCTGGGAAGAAGGCGTACTTCTGGAAAGGTCGGCTGTACTACAACAAGTACAACAACAACAACCGATCACCCCATCGACGCAATCTCCACAGAGACCACAGAGAAAGACCCACACATGTACGTCCTGGTAGACATATGACCAGGAACTCAACTCCTGATGACCTCACGCAGACGACAGCAGACGAACGACGGGATGCTGCAAACAACAGTTCTCCCCGTGAAATCCCACCTCACTACTTTCCTCAAAACCATGAAACAATGGAACAAAATGTCACGAACGGTAACCCTCCCTCGATGTTTGACATGCACGCCTTCCCAACACTCCCAGGTCGGAAACGGCTGGAGGACAGGCACAGGGATCCTCCACCTGCCTCCCTCTCCGCTCCCACAGGCATCACATCATCTTGGAGAGGAAAGCCCTCCTACCAGCAGCAGGTCGACACTCATCATGCTGCTGATCGTCACACATATAAAACATTCATTTCACCAGGTATCAGATTATCTGACGCTACAACCTCACGTCTGTCCGGCGGTGTAGCCTTACTAATACGGCAGTCATTTGTTTCTTCTAAAGATTTCTGGCGAGTTGACAGGTTTATCATCAGATTGTATGCTGATAGGACTGTATTTACCTCCGTCAGACAGCATTTATTATTCGGAATCAGAAATTGATAATGGGGTTTACATGTTAGAGCACTGTATTTTAGATATATTTGAGGAACACGGAGAGGTCCCAATAATTGTATTTGGTGATCTGAATGCGAGGACAGGAACCAGAAATAGCAGAGACGCCTTGCTGCCGGACACTTTGATGATGGACGACGAAGAACCAGAGGAGTACTTACGTCACTCGAAAGACAGTGTTGTTAATGGTTTTGGACGTTATCTTTTGAATGTTTGTGAACAGTTCTCGTTATTAATTTTGAATGGCTTTTTGCCAGGGGATGAGTCTGGTGAATTTACTTACATTGCGCATAATGGGGCTAGCGTTATTGACTATTTTTTGGTATCTAAATGTTTCATTGAAAGTGCATTAAGACTACAAGTAATCCATAAGATAGAATCAAAACACATGCCTGTAGAAATGTTTCTCAAAATCAATCAGATACAAGCACAACATATAAATACATTAGGAAAAACTGTAATCCAAAAATACATCTGGAACCAAGATAAAACTGACGAATATACTGATGCACTTGCATCCCCTGAAGTTTTAGATTTCTTCAACACAGCCACCAATTTAATTGATTATGACATTGAGGCAGCTTTAATAACATTTAATAAAGGTATTTTTCTTGCTGGTAAGTGCATGAAAAGAAACTTTAAAACTGGTATGGTAAAGAACAGTCCGTGGTTTGACGAAGAATGTAGAAAAACCAGGGCAAAGGTACGCCAGGCTTTAAAGAAACATGCAGCTTGTAAAGTTGAAAATAAAGATGAAAATGAATTACTTAGAACAGTATATACAATTGAACGAAGAGAGTATAAAAAGCTCCTGAAAAAGAAAAGCTCAGATTATAAAAAGCACATTCTAGAAATTCTAGAGAGTTGTGGAAAAGATCAGAAAAAGTTCTGGGGTACAATCAAATCTGCAACATATAGTAGAACACTACCTAGTCGTATTTCAAGCGATGAATGGTTTAGACATTTTAAGTCAGTATTTGGATGTGACGTATTGGAGGATGATATAGTGATTAATGTCGAAAACACAACAAACGAAGCTGATTTTGACGAAACTTTGCAAAGTTCTAGCATGTATAACAGTATTTTAGATGCCACCATAACCGAAACAGAAGTTATTGGAGCAATAAAAGCTCTGAAATTAGGAAAAGCTGCCGGTCCTGATGGGATTAGTGGCGAATTTTATAAGTATGATTCACCAATTGTAGTAACATTTTTTACACAATTATTCAATAAATTATTCGACTCTGGAACATTCCCAATGACTTGGTCTGAAGCAGTTATACACCCACTACATAAGAAAGGTGATACTAATTATCCGGACAATTACAGAGGGATATCTTTGCTTAACGTATCTGGTAAATTATATACTTTCATTCTAAACAAGCGCCTAACTGCATGGGTTGAAGAAAATTCTGTATTGAATGAGTCACAAGCGGGGTTTCGAAAAGGTTACAGTACTGTTGACCACATTTTTACATTACTTGCCTTAGTACAAAAGCAACTGTCGAGCCATTCTAAATTATATGCCGCCTTTATTGATTTCAAATAGGCATTTGATTTCGTTGATAGGAATCATCTCTGGCTAGTGTTACGAAAAAACGGTATTCATGGGAAAATGTACAGAGCGATAAAGAGTATGTATGCGGTTGTGAAAGCGAGAGTGCGAGTGAATAACGATATGACTGAACCGTTTCTGTGCCCGAGAGGCTTAAAGCAAGGTGACAATTGCAGTCCAATTTTATTTTTGTTCCTAATAAATGAACTAGCTGATGAAGTCATGCAACAAGGTAGACATGGTATAACACTTTCTCCTGATATTTTTCAAATCCTCATTCTTCTTTTTGCAGATGATGTTATTCTGTTTTCTGATACAGTAGTAGGTCTTCAGTGTCAGTTAAATGTACTTAGTAATACTGCCGAGACTCTGAACATTACAGTAAATGTTGAAAAGTCGAAAATTGTAGTATTTAGGAAAGGAGGACATATTGCATCAAGAGAGAAATGGTTCTATAATTGCGAAAAACTGGAAGTTGTGAACACTTACAAATATTTAGGCGTAGTTTTTTTCCACTGGTTTGACATTTTCATATGCACTTGAGGAAATGTCTTTGAAAGCAAAAAAGGGTGTGTATGGAATCCTTAAATTCTTGTGGACGTTAGGAGAAAATTGCCCGAAAATCTTCTTCAAATTATTTGATTGTCAAATTCAACCGATGTTAACCTATGGGTCAGAAGTCTGGGGATTAATGGCAGACCATACTGTCATTGAGAGAGTACACTTATTCGCTATCAAACGTCTGCTAAATATCAGTGTGAAAACACCAAGCACTTTAATTTACTGTGAAACGGGTAGATATCCTTTATATATCCAGACCTACACTAATTGTATTAGATATTGGTTAAATGTTACTAGGATGCATGAAACTCGCATTCCATTTAAAGCATATAGAATGTTGTATGGTCTCCATTGTAGGGATAAATACAACTGGGCATCACGAATTTGTTTTACATTATATAGATATGGATTTGGCTATGTGTGGGAAAACCAGGGTGTGGAAAATATAAACAGTTTCTTGTGTGTTTTTAAACAGAGATTATTTGATTGCCATCTGCAAGATTTGGAAAGCAGTGTAACATCACATGACAGATTTACCTTATATTCTACATTCAGACAACTACACAACGCCCCGCAATATCTAAACATAATCAAGAACCCTGTTTTAAGAAAAGTTCTCACAAGAGTCAGACTTGGTGTATCCCCATTGAAACCGCATAGATTGAGATATTAAAAAAAAGCGTGAAAATATGTGTTGCTTATTCTGTAAAGATGAACAAGAAACCGAACTCCATTTTATTTTGACATGCCCAGAATACAAAAATCTCAGAGAACAGTATATACCGAAGAAGTATCATGTGCGCCCCAATGCATTTAAATTGTCACTGTTGTTTGCAGATGTGAAGACATGCATTCCACTCTCTCTGTTCTTGTCCAAAGCCTTCACCCATAGAAACAAGTCTATCTTTGGTTAATGACGCATGATTACACACCAATCAGCCCATCTATCTTTTGTCTTTTTCTTCTTCTTTCTGTCCCTCTCTCTCTCTCTGTCTTACTCTGTCCTTTCTCTCTTTTCTACCCTTTGTTTGCTTTACGTATATTGGCGCTGTTCTTTATAATGGATGTTAACACGGAAGCCCCCCCCCTTTACCCCTGTTGTCACGGGCAGAAAGGCCTAAACAATAAACCATTCAGACTTCAGACTTCTCTCTCTCTCTCTCTCTCTCAGTCTTTTATTCTCTATTTTCGTATTCTTTTTCAGGTATGTAGTGTTTTTATATGATTTTATTATTCATGTATCCATAATTCATGATGTATAGGCTGTTTGGTATAATGGGTTTTTTTCCTTCTAAGGGCTGGATGGGGGTGGGGAGGGGGGGGGGGAACGCATTGTCTTGCTTACTCTATTACCCTCCAGAAATATTCTCTCTCTCTCTCTCTCTCTCTCTGTCTCTCTCTCTCTCTCAGAGACTACATGTAGATATAATTCATAAGTATATCACAAGATGACAACATGATTGGGTAGGACTCGCCAAGCCTTTCGACACCCGGATATGACTGTCACGATGTGCTCCGTGTGTGTGTGTGTGTGTGTGTGTGTGTGTGTGTGTGTGTGTGTGTGTGTGTGTGTGTGTGTGTGTGTGTGTGTGTGTGTGTGTGTGTGTGTGTGTGTGTGTGTGTGATGAATGCGTGTGGCATAATCCCTGAAAGGGGAAAGGGCGAACAAACAAAACAACATTTAAAGCGGAATATTGTATTATTATCATTTGTCTGGGTACCAACATTTTTATCATTTCGCTTCTCTTTCAAGTTTCTCTCCCCTTCCGTCTCCCAAGCCACACAAACACACACGAACTTCAGTGATGCCGCGTCTGTCTGTCTTGTCTGTCAGTCTATCTTTGTATTGAAATTACACACACACACACACACACACACACACACACACACACTGTGACACACATACACACACACACACACACTCTCACACACTGTCACTGTGTGTGTGTGTGTGTGTGTGTGTGTGTGTGTGTGTGTGTGTGTGTGTGTGTGTGTGTGTGTGTGTGTGTGATTACAATACAAAGATAGACTGACAGAAAGACAGACAGATAGATAGATAGAGTAGAGACAGACAGACAGACAGACAGATGTGCAAATATCTTCTCATCAAATCATGTTCATATCGGACGCCCAGGACACGAGACGACGGAAAAGTATACTAGTCATCGCTCGATCGTTCCTACACCAGTCAAATAGCACATACCTACATAACTTATAATCTAACCCAGCCACACTTCCTTAATCAGCCTCACAGGTGCGAAGAAATAGCCGAGTGCCCCGACAAGCAGGAACGAAACCCATCGTTCGAAGATATACGTGCATGTGTACGAACACTTTCGCGCGATAAGAAACTGTCTCGGCTCACCTGTTATGCGAGGTTTTGTCGTCAAGTTAGATGACCAGGCTGAGCTTTTGAAGAGCCACAGAGAAGCGAACACACCACCAAAGGTCAAGGAACAGCTAGAGCGGCGACGAACTGTTTTGGTGGGGGGCAAAAACCACGTACGGTGTGCTTGCTGGTTCACATCGAGGAACACACACCGACACGGAATATTGCAGTGGGGACACTGACTAAGGCCCTCGTGAAGGGCACTGAGTGGCTGAGCCGGCTTTCTACGCATGCGTAGGCCGTTTGCTACTTGAAGATGTTTGTTTTGTTTTGTTGTTGTTGTTGTCTTTGTTTGTTTGTTGT
>NC_134894.1:45714721-45759721 GCF_041734735.1 Babylonia areolata | reverse complement strand
AGTGTATGCTGACAATTGCGTCGTTGTGTTTGTTTAAAAACAACAACAACAACAACAACAACAAAACATCGGTGACAGCGGCATGTCACAGTTGTGGAGCTTGTGTGTGTGTGTGTGTGTGTGTGTGTGTGTTTTGATCAGTTTTACGTCTGTTCACAATCAGACGAAAAAAAGTGTGTGTGTATGTTGGGAAGTGGGAAGGGGGGATGGGGGAGGGGGGGACGGGGAAGGCGGGGATGATAAGCTGAATATGAAAAATGTGGCCCGAGTATATATATCTATATGTATGTATGTATATATATATGTGTGTGTGTGTGTGTGTGTGTGTGTGTGTGTGTGTGTGTTATTTGTGTGTGCGTGTGTGTGTTGATTTTTTAACACATAGATAATGTTGTCATTCTTGATTTTTAGATGAATAGGAAAAAGAAAAGCAAACCCTACTGATTTCTATAAGTACCCTACTTGCTTATTGGACTGTTTGATAATCAAACCAAAAAAATCATGTATTAACTTTTTGGTGATTAAAAATGTTTTGAACCGTGTTTGAAGAGTTCTGGGATGTAGTGCTTCACGAAGACGAAACGAAACGAAACGAAAGTTTATTCAATAAGGCCATGGCCCCATTTGATGGGGTGATTACATATTTTGTAAGAACAGATTTGCATAAGGATATAATCTTACAACATGTATGCTCAAACAAAGCTCTGTTCTGTTTAACCAATCAGGAAACGATGTCGTTTTAATGACTTATAGATAAATATGGCAAGATTCGAAAAAACGATATCATTTGTAGAAGACAGAAGTAATACTAACCAAAAATTACTTGGCCTGCTATAGTATCTCAACGGAATATATCTTCGTCTCAAGTCATCTAATACAGGACAACATAATACGAAATGGACTTCTTTTGCAGATCTACATAACGGACATACCATATCGTTTACATTGCTGGTCTTGTATCTTTTACTGTGCACATTCATATCAGATACACCAAAACGAAACCTTGTTAAAGCACATCTAGTGAGTCGGTTAATATTCTTTGCTAAATATATATATATATGGTTCTGTGAAATGATTGCTTTTAAACATTCTGAACAAAGAAAATATTTCACTATTTTGTACATGGTCGTTCCACTCCTGCCATCTACGGTCGACCATACGCTGTTTAAAGCAAACAAGAAAATCATGAACACACCCAACCCCTTGATTAAGCCATACAAAGGCAAAACCATTACTACATAAACATTTTCGAATGCTAGTTACCCATGTTACCCTTCCCCTGACATCCAAATCAAATAACACTCAATAAGCTTGAGCAGGCAATCTGCATCCATTCATTTGAACCAGTTTTAACCAATACGTAATGCATTTTACATACGAATTAATATAAATCCGGTACCTACCAAGTTCACCGTAAACTAAGTCATTTGGCGTTCTTCTGTCCACCTGCAAAAACCTTTTCATAGCAAACAAATGTAGTTTTTCTATCTCGTACCCTTTTTCCAACCCCCAAATAGCACCGTACTGGACTGCAGGCTGGGCTTGAACATCAAACAATTAAAAAAACAAAAAAACAATCTAACAGAATTAATTACTTTCAAACTTATATAATAATTGTAATATGCTCAAGGCAGCTCGTTTCCCTTTGCTGACAAGGTAGATGTAGTGGTTCATGACATCACAGGTAAGGACATGTTCAGGGATGATATTTTGTGTGACTCGATTCGACTCGGACTCGACTGACTTAATTTATTGCGATGAACTGCTAAAGGCCGGTTCAGAAACACACCCCTATGGGATATTTTCGGCCCTTGACTGGCTTGATCTGATTCAGCTGGGTGTACTCTAAGCTCAATGGGAAGATTAAGCAATCGCGAGTGAAGGACTTGTGCTAAGTGAG
Organism: Babylonia areolata; assembly: GCF_041734735.1. NCBI lineage: Eukaryota > Metazoa > Mollusca > Gastropoda > Neogastropoda > Buccinidae > Babylonia > Babylonia areolata. Next base: position 45,757,821 of record NC_134894.1, on the reverse strand, counting down.
TTGTGTGCTTGCTCTGTATGTTGACTCAATACAAGTGCCACTGACTGAACAACACAGAGGTGACACAGCAGAATTACAGGCCGTATCTTATCTGGTGGCCCTTTGGTTTTGATACTGTGGCACAAGTATCCCATGGAATTGCAACACAAGGAACACGCATGGGTGGGGCTTTGCAGGTTGACCGATATCATGGGGATTTTCTGAGACGACACGTAATTAAGGTACGTGGATCTGAAGTATGCGATTTCGGGATTCTGGGCGAGAAAACCGTTTGCAGAGACCCATACAGGCTTTGAGTCACAACCGACAGACCTGGAGAACAGTTCTCCAGTGTGGCACACAAACGACTCTTCGCAGACTTAAGAAGAAGGAGAAGGAGAAGATTTCTTGATTTAGATTATGCTGTTTCTGTTTATATATCATTTTTCATCTATAACGGAGTCAGTCTTACGCTATCAGAGAATCTTTATTATTATATGCTCTTGAACGTACCCAGAAGCAAAGACGGGCTGAGGTATTTTGAGAAAGTTTGTTTTGCTTTTTTTGTACAGCTTGTAGAACAATCCCCTAGTAACAAAATTTCTATGTTCCAGTTTTTTCTCACCTTAGTTCATATTTTCTCTTTTCTTATTTGGCCCGTGTAAAATCAGGACTGATATGAGTGATACTTCTTTGTGTTGTGTTTGTTTCACTTGTCTCTGCCTTTTAAGGATGTTTTGTTTCTGCCACCTTCTCCTTTCTTTCTTTCTTCTTTCTTGACATAATCTTTGGTCCTACTATGACTGAAACTCCAATGATGGCCTTTGTGTCTGGTCTGTTGAACGATAGAAAAGCGTGAGCATTTGCGCTGTGGATTATCAAAGGTCCTGGTTCTTGCTTTTCCTTGTGGCTTTTTCTATATTCCCTTGTTTTCTTTTCCTTTTCTTTTTTTTCTTAAAAAAATTATAAAGAAAGGTAATTTCATCAAAGCAGCTGTTAAGCCTTGACAGGCACTTGCTGCTTTACTTGTCAGGAAGAAACCCGTGTGAATGTTTATCATTTTATGATTTGTCGAGAAAAAGAGAAGAAGAAAGAATATGAAAACGGAAATATTGAGTATACCTATTAGGCTTTTTTTCAGCAGTGATTTCAATATCATTTGTCACAAAAGTCTTTGTTTCATGATGTGTGTAAGTCATCAGTTTCATTTACTTTGTTTGTATACATGTGTGTACGTGTGTGTGTTCTGACAGCAGACAAGAGCCAGCGAAAACCACTGTCGAAGAGCGTGAAGGAAGAAGGAGATGGGAACCATGGAACCTTCCAGCCCAGCACTCCAAAACACAGACTGACCAGCCACAAGCATGGCGTGCGCTACAGGCTGCAAGAAATCCTCCACCAGGAGTGTCAAACCCGCGACCAGCTCCACAAACTCCTCCACTTCGTATACAAGATCCTCGACGACTGCGACCGCGTCGACTCCAGAACGACACCCACGACGTCCACCTCCAGACACGATGACCCCACAGTCCTGCACACTATTCTAGACGCCTTGCCCACGGAGGAGGCGGCGAGAGACTCTTGTCGAGAGCTGCTCCAGGTCCTGGAGAAGAACGGCTTCGACATGTCCATGCTGTACGGCGGCGCCTCCAGCGACACACCCCTGCTGCGGGCCGTCAAGACAAGTAACCGCGGCGCCCTGGACGCCCTCTTGCACACCCAGCGGTGCGACATCAACGCCACGGACAGGTACAGCAGCACGTGTCTCATCTACGCGGTCAAGGCCGACGACAGGGACACTGTGCGCACCATCCTGAGGCGGTTCCCGCGCGCCGTGAACCTGGACAAGGCCGACTACGCCAACTACACGGCGCTGGCCTACGCCGCCAGCAGCGACTGTCTGGAGATGTGTTCCCTGCTGCTGCAAGCCGGGGCCAGGCCTGACGTCAACTCCACCTCCCCTCTCTTCCTGGCCGTCAGGTTCGTTCGTTTATTTTTTTCTTTTCTTTCTTATGTTCTTTCTTTTTGCATTCACAGACTCACGTCCCCTCTCTACCTGGCCGTCAGGTCAGTTGTTTCTTCTTTCTTTCTTTTGTTCTTTCTTTTTTGCATTCACAGACTGCAACTGCCATGTTAACTCCACGTCCCCTCTCTACCTGGCCGTCAGATCAGTTGTTTATTTCTTTCTTATTTTTTTCGTTCTTTCTTTTTGCATTCACAGACTGCAACTGCCATGTTAACTCCACGTCCCCTCTCTACCTGGCCGTCAGGTCAGTTGTTTTTCCTCCTTTCTTTTGTTATTTCTTTATAAATGCATTCATATACTGCAACTCCCATGTTCACTCACTCTACAAGAAGGGTTTATTACTACATGTATGACTTTTTTGATACCCTGCCATATACGCAGCCAAACTGTTTTCTGGGGTTGCATGGCTTGGTGAGTTCGCGTTTCCCTAGCTCAACTGATGTGGATAACGGGCTATTGCGAATTTCTTTTGCATGTGTTATACACACGAGATGGCGTGGGAGATAGGGCCGGGGGATGGGGTAGTATTGTAATAATGATGATGGTGATATAACAGCAATAATAACTGCAGTAATGATGATGGTGATTTCATTCGGTTTGTAGTCCACCCATCTGAACAGATCGGACTGAGGAGGAAAAAAGACAATTAAAAATTTTGATTTCAAGGTTGTGAACACAAGGTTTCAGTAACCAAGAACCGGTGACAGAAAATGACAAGTTCGTTCATGAAGTTTAAAAAGCGAACAATAGTTCTAACTCCTATTCTAACGGCAACTGTTGTGCATATTTGAATTATATAACATCAGTAGACATCAAGACCAATTTCTGTGGTTTTCAACTCTCTTTTGAGGATTATCAAACTTCATTTTTATACAGATTCAATGAAGCCATCTTCCCATGTCTAAAAAATCGTCTGCAATGAAGCATCCATTCAGTCTGTCAATTACAGAGCCCCTCAATGTGTTTACAGGCCTCAATCATACAAAAGTAAACAAAAAGATATGGTGACTTGAGTCGACACATTTGTATTCATATTCATGATACTGACTATTCTGCATCATTTTAAAGACAAAATCTTGATTAGAAAGGTGGTTTCTTCTTTTGTGTGTCTATGCTGCAATTATCCAAGTCATGTGTGTTCCATCACTGGTGTTTGTTTGGCCTGTACTGCAATCAACTGAGGCCTATGTGTTTCAGCAACAACGCCTCCCTTGAACTGATCCAGCTGTTGATCTCCGAGGGGGCCTCAGTCAATGTGTCCAACTCAGACGGCCTGAACGCTCTGGCGGCGGCGGCCAGGAACAGGAAGCCAGAGGTGGTGTCCCTCCTGCTGGAACACGGCGCCAACCTGTCCTCAGCCTGGCACAAAACCCGTGCCTTTCTCATCGCCCTCGCCATGGACCACCTGGACATCCTGAAAATCCTCATGTGCCACGGGATGGACGTCACGTGCCCTAACCCCAAAGGATCGACAGTGGTCCATGAAGCCTGCTGTCAGGGCAGTGCCCGTTTCCTCTCGTACCTCATCCGGACCACCAATGTCGATTTAGATGTTAGAAATCGTCAGCGGTGTTCTGCGGCTCATTACGCTGCCCAGTACGGACACAGTGTCTGCCTGGAGGTCTTGTTTCATGCTGGCGGAGACTGTTGGTCTCCCGATCCTCGTGGTCACTCTACTCTTGAGATCGCCTTGTTCAACAACCGATCAGACTGTGTGTCCTTTCTTGTAGGACATCAGGTATTTCCTCGGCAAAAGCTTTTCTCCACGCTCCACGTGCTGCACAACCACTACGACCCCGACGCACTCAGTCGAAAACCTGCAGTTGCGCTTTTCACGTCTCTTCTTCAGAACAAGTGGAGGGAAGGCAGTCAGGTGGACACGTTGTTGAACACCTGTCTTATCAACACACGCCGCAGCCTTCACCAGCAACCTGCTCTCAAGGTGGCACAGCTGCCACTGCCGGAGAAAGTTAAAGAGCGGATTTTGAGTTATTGATGAAGTATTGGAACAGCAGCTAACAATGGAGTATTGAGACAGAGGATAACAAAGAAGTACTGGGACACAGATTAGAGTGAAATATTGGGACAGCAGATAACAATGGAGTGTTGGAACAGCAGATAGCAATGAAATATTGGGACAGCAGATAACAATGGAGAATTGGGACAGTAGATAACAATGAGTACTGGGACAGCATATAAGAATGGAGTACTGGGACAGCACATGACAATGGAGTATTGGGGCAGCATATAAAAACAGTGTTGGGGCAGAAATTAACAATAGAGTATTGGGACAGCAGATAACAATGGAGTATTAGAACAGTGGATAACAAAGAAGATTGGGGCAGCAGGTAAGAATGAAGTATTGGTACACAGATAACAATTAAAATCTGGAACAGCAGATAACAACAATTAAGTCTTAAGACAAACAGTTAATAATAAACTACTGGGGCAAAGACAACAATAAACTATTGGGATATCAGATAACAATAAAGTATTGGGACAACAGACAACAATGAAGTATCAGGACAGCAGGGAACAATGGAGTATTGGGACAGCAAATAATGAAATATTGGGACAGCAATTAACAATGAAGTATTAGGACAGCGGATTAAATAAAAAAAAAGAACTATCAGGACAGCAGATGACAATGAAGTATTGGAACTGCTCTGCTTCCTCTTGATAAAAGCAATTTTGTCAGATTGGTAAAATGTGAAAGTAGTAATAATTATTGGAATGGTATAACATATATTTATATGTATGTGTGCGTTTTCACTTTTGTGTGTGTGTTTGTTTGTGTGTGTGTGCATGCGTGCACATGTGCTTGCCTGTGTACATGCATGTCTGCATGCGAGTGTATGTGTATGTGAGTGTACATGATGATAAAACAAAAGGAGACAATGAGCAAGTGTGCTGGGTAAAAATGAACTGGTGTGCAGTATTTCAATATTACATTAATATATCATGCCATAAGTGTGTGTGGGTGTGTGTATACATGTGTGAATGCAAGAGCGCACACAGTCTATGTGTGAGACTGACAATGATGCCACACATGTTGACATAGTCATTTGTCAGATTGCTAAAGGAATGGCCACAAGTTCATGTACAATTATCAAACCATTGATTTGCAATTGCATACAAGCAAAGAATTTCATTCTAATTTCTATGCACATTATCAGACTCAGTTTCAAGATCTTTTCTGCTCAACATTGGTTAACATTTTACAAAACCGAAGAATGAGCAAGTTGGTTCTCCTCACATGATTAAAATGAAATTCTCTTGTCAGCCTTAATTCTCAAATTGTCATTTGTGACTGATCAAAATTGTATTCAAGCGAGGTGTTCAAAACTAATAGCAGCAGCTAGATGTTTAAAATCATGGTTGCTAAATGCATATATCATATATTAATCTGAATAAAGCTCAGAAATCATGCCAAAATTGTAGCCTGCATAAACAGGTCTAACGAGTCATAAACTGGCATTTATTTTATTTTAAATTAAGCAATGCCATAACTTTGTGAAGATTTATTCAGTCCCAAGTTCCCTGTACTTTTTGCTGATGTTCTTAATACCCATATCCTGTCCTTACATTAATATAAAGACATATATTGCAATTACTGGAGATCACTGCAGAGGACACTGCACTGACGAGAAATGAACTATTATTATTTCATTCCAATCATTATTTATTTACCTTTAATGCAAGATGGCTTGCTGACTACAACTGTGTCGTTAACAAATATTCTGTCCTTCACAAACTCTGAGAGAATGGGGCAGAAAGAATGACAGAAATACACTGAAAATGAAATGCTGAACTTAAAATTAAAAAAAATAAAATTGAAATAAGCAACAAAAACAAAAAAAATGCTCGAGCACAGTACTTGGAGGAGGGGGAATGATATCTGTGTAAATTCATGCAAGTAAAATAATACAAAATAGTAGGGTACGTCAAATAATATTAATATTTATTTTGTTTAGAATATATTGGAAAAATCAAATACATGTAAAAATTGTTTAAAACATTGTAATTGTTGGATAAGGAGTAAAAAGAATGATACATTAAGTCTTGATTTATAAGAACTGTCTGAGTTTCGATGAAAATAACAATTGAATTAGTAATAAGTAATTAATGAGCTGGTAAATAAAGACTTTTTTTTTTTTTTTTAAACAGCCTTACTTTCGTTTTCATTCTGTGTGTGTGTGTGTGTGTGTGTGTGTGTGTGTGTGTGTGTTGCACAAACATGAATGTGTACATAATGCAATACATTCATTCTTCTGTCTTTACAAACAAGATGTTCTCAACAGTTGACTTTTTTTCTTTTTCTTTTTAATTGGTATTCAAATTCAAACATACTGAAACCACTCACTCAGGAAACCATCCATCTTAAATGCAAAATTCTACTGATATTCCATACACATTCAGACACACCAGCATTCAAAGAACAACAGCTGAACTGAAACAATATGTTGAGTAAGAACACTGACTTGAGCTGTAACTTAAGCCTCAGCTAAAAACAACAACAATAACTTAACTTTCCATAGAAGTATCTCTCATACAAGCTCCCTAACATACACATCTGACAGTTCAAGACTAAGAGTGTGGTTAACTGGATCTTTTTCTCTTTAAAAAAAAAAAAAAATTCCTTTTAAACAAGCACTGGGTTCTTTCTCTCTCTCTCTTATTTTTTAATTTTTTATATAAGCATTGTTCAATCTTTGTAAGCATTAAACAATAGTACACTTATAATAATAATAAAAGAAACAATGCTTAGTTGGATGGTCACAGATCCAACTCTTCTAATTCTATAAACACTCCAAAACAATCTAAAGTCTTCTACTTTTAGTATCCAGTTATCATCATTGTTTAGTTTTTGATTTACTCCAAAAATAGTAATGTAGCGGCGTTTTTGTTTGTTTGTGTTTTCGAAAAAGAACTAGCATCATGCTAGGTGAAGCTCTTTGATGACACAGCCGCTATGCAACTCCTATCTAAATTGCACACATGTGTATGTATCTCAAATCTCCTGGTGTTTTCATCACATGTAATTCATATTGCTGTGTTGATGTTTATGACAAGCATGCACTTGATGGAGACTGCATATATACACTCCCACAGGTTTCTCCTCCAGTTCTCTTTCTTTGGTGAGACTCATTTCTGGTTCAGTTCGTCAACATGTTTGATCCAGTTTCTCGCTACTGTCCTCCCGACATCTACTGCCACAACAAACTGAAACAGAAAAAAAAGTCATTCATTACACCACTGAATAATGCAGTCTTAACACTGACTGATACTAACACCATGTTAACACTAACACTTTTTTTTTTTAATAGTTTTTATTTCAGTGCAGTCATAATGCTGAAACTAACAAATATTATCCTAACAGTAACAGTGGGGTTTTAATGTTTAGATATCTCCTTTCTTTATTTCTTGACTTGCTCTATTCTTATGACATACACTAGAATCAGGGGCAGAACTGAAAACAGTAGGTGTTTCACTTTTAGTGCCTGCCTACATTAATGATGGTGTCAGCCAATTAAAAAGTCATTATTGACTTTTCCCAATGAACATGGCATCATTCTTTTTTATTCTTTAAAAAAACAAAAACAAAAAAAACAAAAAAACAATGGTGCAAGCAGATGCTGTTAATGTTAATAGTTATGCTCATTCTATGAAACATGCTGGCTTCAAACAATTAAACATAACGGAAAACAAAAAGCAAACAAAATTGGTTTTGGAGGGAAAAAGAGAAAGCTGACAGACCCGGGAGGATATGAGACACTGGTTTTTAAACATTTCTCTGTTTAACACACACACACACAACTTCCCACCACCACCTTATCTATATTTTCTCTCTCCTCTCCTCCACTTGATTGTCCTACCTCCTCCTCTCCTTTCACATCCTGGTCTGTGTCAGTCTCAATGTCGGTGTCTGACAACCAGACACAGCTTGCTCCTTTGCACAGCTTTATTTTTTATTTGCTTTGGGAAACTGGGAGTGTACAGAAACAGGCAGGAGCTAGGTCAGACAGCATGGTGCAGTCCATGTCCGTCTGCCTGTACGAGGACATTAACTCTGCCCACATTTTCCTTTATCTGCTTTTAGTCAAGACAGCTGAATCATGTTCCGGCTTTTCAATTTCACTCCATGATGACACGAGTCATCTTCAACTTTTTTTTTTTTTCTCTCTTTTCAGTAAAAATTGTTTTTTAGTCTCTGAATCATGACTCTCTCCTTGTCTCTCTCTAAAAAGCAGGGAAAGAGGGTATGACTAGGACGAGAGTAAGACTAGTATTAGTAGCAAGTGTGGAAGTGTGTTTGTGCGTGTCACACAGTCTTGTGTATTTGTGTGTGTTCTTGGAGGAAGGAGTGGGGGGAAGTGGTATGCATTTGGGGAAGTGGGGAGCATGAGACTGATGAAGTGTTTTATCTACCTCTATCCAAGTGTGTACATGTCTTGTGTGTGTATGTTGATGTGTGTCTCAGAGTCATTATGTGTGTGTGCAACTGTGCATGGAAATGTGTTAGGATACACAGAGACTAACTCTACAGAAGCATGCATTTTTGTAATTACATGTATGTGTGCCTGCAAATATGCAATGTCATCAATTTGTACATACAGAAATACATGTATTACATGAGGAACAGAAAAAAGGAGTCCCCACCTGTACACATACATGCATTGTATGTACATGCCCCTGTGCAACCCAACAAAATATTTAATACTGATTACAATAATTCTACAGCTGTTGAATGTTGTTTAAATCTTTAAAATATTGTATGAGAGTGGTGCACACATTTCACATTACTTTCAAATGCTAAGTCATAGAATTATCAATTACTGAATAAAATGGCTTTCTGCCCCAGGCGATATAGAAAATAAGAAAAACAGACTTTTTAAAGCTTGGACCTGATTTAAGATTAATAAAGTTTACTTTATGACTCCTTTTTTTTTTTTTTTTTGTTGGTTTCGGATTCTTGCTTCCACTGCCAGTTTCTAATGTAGTAAATGGTAAATGTGGTTGGTGATGGCTGACCTTAAAAAACTTGAATCAAGCACACATGAAACATGTTTAAAGATCATGACAAAAGATTCATGCTACATGTATCATATCACTGAGCACAACCACCTCACTCTTCAGAGCTGACTTTTTTTTTCAACCCTTCAAATTAATGCAACAAAAGCCGATTTTTTTTTTCTTTCTTCAAAACAAAAAAGGGTTATAATTCATATAGCACATACATACATATATATATATATATATATATATATATATATATATATATATATCCTCACTTAATACCAAAAATATTGGGATAAAACCTCCAAGAAATCAAAATGTGTTTCACAATTTCCCCACCAGTTATCAAAGTTCTCCATCTCAAAGTGAAAGTCTTTTCAATATTTTCATCCACCTTGATTCCAACAATGAAACTACTGAAAATGAAGAAAACATCTTAAAGAACTTGTTTCAACCGACTGAAGAAGTCAACAAACATGAGCAATAAAACTTGAAGGGGAAAAAAAAAAAAAGCAACCACCCCCAAAACACCCCTCTGAAACCTTTTTGTTTGCCATCCTTCGTCCTCAACAAACAGGCACGCTAGGAGGCACAGTGTTTACACAGGCAGTTCACACAGCTCAAGCAGAGTTACTCTGAAGTTTCCCATCTCTTCTCACCATCACTGAGATCACTGCCTCAGTCACACATTGAAGAAACTGCAAAGTGAACTGAAGGGACACAATCTTACTCCAAAACATTCAACCAGTTTGGTGCATCAATTTAGGTTGTTTCCCTTTAGACTCTCTCAGTCTGACAAAAATTCAATGAGTGTATCATCTTCACTTTTTTAATTATGCCTAATACTGTAACAGTTATTTAAGATCAATTTAATTAAATGTGTAAGAAGCCCGGATTCAGATTCCTCATTCATTTCCCCAGTTATAAAAACACTGACTTTCTTTCTGTATCTCCTTTACTTTTTGTGCTCAGCTAGATTTTAAAAAATTTTTTTTTTTTTTTTTTTATTTTTTTGGTTACAATTGAAAAAAAAATTTTTTTTTAGTTACCCCTCAATCATCAGAATTCCCTGCGATGGGAGAGTACTTTTTTTTTTTATACAAAATTCTCCGGCACTGAATGGATTAATATTTGAAGACTTTGAATATTATTCCAGCTTCACCAAGAATAAAAACTGACACTTTGTGTTACAGCAGTAGTTATCCTCTTGTTTTTCGTTTATTCATATATTTTCAAGAGAAGCGTGTTTCATCCTAAACAACAGAAACAGTAGATATATGTATTAAAAACTATTATATTGTACAGATTTATTTCCCTTTTTTTCTTTTTTTAATTACAAAATTCAGACACAAAAGAATCAATAAAAGAATATAAATGTGATCATCAAAATGAAGTCACTACTTTAGTACTTACCTGAGTAAACTCAGAGGTGGCTGACCTTCATCGGCGCCTTTCTTGAAACCTGTAGGAAAAACATTTATAATTAATTTTCAATTTGATATTATACACAACAGTAAGATATGATTTGATAATTAGAGAGTATATCAACAATATTTATTCCATTCGACACATATATATTTGTATCTTATTCCATGAAATGATGAAGTAGCAGTGTGGTTTTCATGTTTTATAAGATCCTGAAGGACTTATCATTACCATTAATATTTCATTTTTATTTGATATTCATAAATTTATACATAAATTAAACACATATGTCAACAACAATAAATTCCTTGATGTGACAATGTATACAGTGTAAACATGGAAATTAAACAAATTTTTGTCATAAAGTTATGTTAAGTTCCATAACTTCCAGTTCCAATAATTTGACACTCATAATTTCCATCATCCAATAGATTGTTTAATATTCTTGCTGTCAGTCAGTGAGTGACAATGAAAACAGACCACTGGAGAGTTACGTGGCGATCTTGGATGTTGCGCGTTTAACAAATAACTTTAACTCAAAATCACGAGCAATGCCAAAAGCAATCAACATAGGCAAAAGCAGCAAACATGTGGTATGTACTGTCCTGTTTCTTCAGTTGATAGCTTACATTGCTACAACCCAACTCGTTAAAATGAATGCCATTGTGATTGTATGCTGCTATGCACAATAAAAAAAACAACAACAACAAAAAAACACAAAAAAAAATTATGATTAAAAAATGTTGAAAAAAAAAAAAAGCCTGCAATTTCGAATGTTGTGCCTCTCTCAAATCACCCTTGTTGCTCTCGCAACTTAAGACAGCCAATCAGCTTCAAAAGCACAGACCATGTGATGCACCTCTGTAACTAACACTAACAGTGAAATGAAAGTCATACAATGATACAGGTAAGTATGGAACTCTCCAGCTGTCTATTTACATTCCCCTGCCTACATCATGTTTCAGTATACACATATCATGTAGTCATGATCAACTGTCGGCATCATTAAGTTATCATATATGTGTGTGTGTAATATCTTTCTTTTTTTTTAATAATTTTTTTTTAGTAATACTAATTATAAACATAACTCAATCTTGGACTGAGAAAGTATTACAAATGATCTGTATGCAGTTATATTACTAGGTTTTGTGTGTCAGTTGATTGTGTGTGTGTGTGTGTGTGTGCACGCTTTCATACATTTTATGTCTACGCTTCCATACATTTTATGTCTTTTGTGTGCACGCATGTGTGTCACCATCCATCATTTCCATGCAAGTTTGTGTGTGTGTGTGTGTGTGTGTGTGTGTGTGTATGTGTGTGTTTGCATGAGTGTTCATGCATGCAAATGATGCATGGGCACTCATGCAAGTGTCACTCTTTCAGTCTTTGTCAAATTTAGTCTTGACCATTGTTTCACTTCATTGTGTCCACTTAAAAAACCCCAAAAAACAATAATGATAATAAACTTAAAACGAGCTTGCTGTATCTCCTTATTGTTTGGCAACCAACGTCATATTTAACTTGAAGAAGCTACAAGTACAACTCTGTTTTGAGTACTCAGTCTGGCAGCCCCACCATAAAACATCGTGTGCTGAAATAGAGAATGTCCAATGCAGAACAACAAAACTCTAGTCCTATCTCAAAGACAAACCATACCCAGAACACCTGGCTGCCCTTCGCCTCCCAGTCTCGAGCATTGATGCGCCCATGGTGATATGATAGACCTACATAAGTACATCCATGGCATCTACAAAGTACAAAATCCAGAATTTCAACTACTGGAAGGTGGGGACACAAGGTGCAATTGCCTAAAAGTCTATAAGGGGCATAACTGTTTGCTTATCAGAACTACTTTGCTGAACGTGTCATCAACACCTGGAATAACCTAGTTCCAGACTATGTAGTTACAGCACCAACTGTCAACACTTTTAAGACCAGACTGGATGCCCACTGGACAAACCTACCAACACTGTACAATCCTGCTTGCTATGGATAGGTAGGACTGTAAGACCTGTACCGCCATGCATGCAAATAGTAGTTCAAATCTGACGGTGAACAGGCCTTAGAAAAGGCTTCAAGCACCACAAGTTCAAGTTCAAAAGTACTTCTACTTGTCCAAATAGCGTCCAAATATGCGGGGTTTGAGGATGTTTAACATGCGCCCACCAGATCCCCCTCCAACCCTTACACCTAATACACATGCACACGCTTCAACACCAAATGCGAGATCTTGTAAAACAATAGTTGTGACTGAACCTAGTGTCAGTCCGTCATGATGCAAAAGAACGATGTCAGTCGTTCGAAGTCACGAGTATTTGATGCAATCTCAGTGTCTCAGAGTCAGAGTCGGCTCTCACGACTTACCAAGATACAGGACTGTTGGTATGAATCCCCATTGAACTGCAACCCTGAGTCCAGAAACCAGAGTAGATATTCTTTGCTTTGCTTCCGGGCCGAGAACGTTCATGGTTTCTTTTCGTTTGACCTTCGGCGTTTGAACACGTTAACTGCTTTCTGCACCTTGGTGGAACACGGTGGTTAGTACCGGAAGTGTCTTCGAACCGAAAGCCAGTAAAAAAAAAAAAGTGGGGTTTTCACGGAATTGTATATCAATTATATCATAGGAATACACGGTTTATTGGCTATGTAGGTTTTTCTTTGAAACTCTCAAGTCTGATAACAGTGCTCTTAAAGTGCGCTGCTTTTACGATATGGCTAGTTTCCGTATGTAAACTTTTCAGACTTTTCAGTAACCATCAATTATGCAATTAAAAAAAAATATATATTATTTATTTATTTATTATTTTATCTAATTTTCTTATTTTTGTTATTTTTTACTTTATTTATTTTGTTTTATTTTATTTTATATTTTATTTTACTTTATTTTATTCTCAAGGCCTGACCAGGCGCGTTGGGTTATGCTGCTGGTCAGGCATCTGCTTGGCAGATGTGGTGTAGCGTATATGGATTTGACCGAACTCAGTGATGCCTCCTTGAGCTACTATGCAACCCCTTGAAACAGCCTGTGTTCCTGCAAAAACTGCGTAAAATTGATGATAATTACAGAACCTTATCACTCTGTCAGTATAAAAAAAAAGCAGCAATAAAGTTAGTTTTTACACAATAGTGTTTGAATGGATATGCTTTAGTGCATGAAGTATTATTCAATGTAGGAAAATGCTTTTTCCCATGGGACGTGTGTGTGTGTTCTGTTTGTTTTTTGTTGTTGTTGTTGTTCTTGTGTGTGTGTGTGTGTGTGTGTGTGTGTGTGCGTGTGTGTATGTTTTCAATTGTTTCAGAATGGGATTCAGTTGTATCAAGACGTCATTAAAGAGTAACAAGCCATCTTGACACATTAGATATGATAAACATAATGTGGCAGTGGAGTTTTACAGTTCTGATTACATAAGGAGAGAGATAGGCCAATGATACAGAACTGCATGTACAGATTCGCACTGGGAGTTCGCTGATCATCTCTTTTTGCTCTCTGCTGAATTGTTATGCATGCAAGTTTAACATCACAAGGATCTGATACAGAGGAAGCAGATCTAGATCTGGCCAAAAGAGGGCATTATCCTTCACTTCTTTAAAGTGGATTTTCTGAGTTCTCAAAGAAAAAAAAAAAAAAAGAACAGAGGCTGAATCACACTGTGCTTTAATTGATGGAGTTGTGTTGTCAACTGGCTATATTTTAGAGGTCATGACAAACCCAGAAAGTTACTTGTGAAATTTTACCTTTTGTCTGTTGACCCTCGAGTGGAGCAAAGATACCCCCTGGTGCGATTGGGCATCTACAACATTCCAGTTTAAAATCTTGTTCTGTCAGAGAATTCCAGGCTTACCTAATGGGACAACCTTGTCCCATTATTCTCCACACATCTTCTGTCTCTATTTCTCCGTCCTCAGTTAATACACAGCTACAACTGATTATAGTTCTTGTTGTGTAAACTAAAAGAACCACGTTAAAAAAAAAAATAAATAAAAAAAAAGATTTGAAGTTGTATGTCTCTCTCACCCACACAATCATGCATGTGCACATCCACACTAACAAAGAGAACACATGACTGTCTGCATTAAATTCATTTGTAATTCACTCTCCAAAATGACACTCATGTGTGCACAAAATATAATAAGAAAGATACACATATAAACCTAAAACAATAATCATAATAAATCAATATATATTTCATACATTATCACAGATCTCAGATTATTCCGTTCGCTACACTTTTTTGTGACACAGAACTGAACCATGTTCAGCCTGTTACTTGATACATCAGGAAATTGCTTAAGCAGATGACCCAACACATTTTGCCAAAAGACTGGGCATGTTTTAGATCTTTTATTGGCTTTACAAATCAGACACACCCTTAAATGAAACTATGCATTTATTTTCAAAATACTGGTACGTAAAAAAAAAAAAAACACAAAAAAAACACAATAAAATGAAATAAAATAAAATAAAACAAAATAAAGCCAAAATATTCAATGAACACACACACTCTCACACAAACACTAAACACTGACATATGCAAGGTAACAGTCACTAATAAATTATCATCTGTAGATCCAGCATCAAAACACATGTGTGTATGCACACACACACACACACACACAATCATACTATTTAATTAAATATGTAACTCACAGTGACATACTTTGTCAAAATTGGTTCACTTGTCTCCATCTCAAAACCAATCACTCAGAAATCAAACCACCAATACTTCTTAATGTCATTACTTCTTTTCCATGTCCATTCCACATAACAATCCCTCAAGATTCCCTTGGCTTTGAAAGACATTTTTTAAGCACCCCACTAAACAAAACATCAAAATTCCCTCTGTTTCTCATCATTTGATGACTTAAACACATTTCTGATGTCCCTCCAGACCTGTTTCCAGTCAACAGCTTCTTGAAGGGAAGGCAAAGAAGGAATCTTGGACATGGACACGTCCCACACCACATGCTCTTCAGGGTTCTCCGGCAGGTACTGTTCCACACAGCTCAGCACTCTTTCCACTTCCCTGTCCTTGCTGTACGGCATCTTCTGCTTCTTCAGGAAGGGCACAATGAGGTTGAACTTGTGGATCTTGATGTTCACCTCGCTGATCTGGTGACTGAACTTGTCCAGGGCGGCATGCCATGCCTTCTTGTCTGTGGGCGACCGGGGCTCCTTTAGTCGTGTGTGGGTCAGCGCTAGCGTCTGTCGGGCTTGGTGAATCTCTTTTCTGAGATCAAAAAAAGAGAGAAGTTTTTTTTCTTAATGTCGTCATCTGAACTGAGGCATGTGGGGAAGGCAATTTAATGAGGACATTGTAAATACAGTGACAAGTGAGAACTGCTGAACTACAGTCACAACTGAGAATTACTTTTTCAGCTGTACACATCTTCTGTGAGATTTGTATCCTTTTTGTGCAATAGATGAGTATGCTTTCTAAAATGCGCCTCAGCTTTGTTTTCTTTCAAATTTCTAATGTTCAACAAATCAGATCATCTGCATGCACCCTTTCCCTGAGCTTCCCTCTGTCATGTCTCATTCTTCATTCAGATCTGGGATGAAGACCCCTGGTCACCTCACCTAATTTCTGACTGCAGCATGATCCACTCAGGAGCGAAGCCGTTGTTGACCAGGATCTTGTTCAGATTGTGCGTGGTCACATCCACGAAGGGGTTGTGGGCTGTGTGAGCCAGCGGCTTACCATGACCTGGCAGATTGTTGAAGTCACCTCGTTTCATTGACTCTTGAATCAAGTCTTCCACGATGCGATCCATCGCGTTGCTGTGGATGAGCAAGGAGAATTGTGAACATGTGGAAGCTTAAACCTGTTGTCTTGTGTAAGATTGTCAGCTTATGCAAAGGTGTGAAAACCTCACCAAATTATCATACAGGATAACGTTTTCACAGACAGTTTTAAACAGGTCACTGTGCAACACCATGTGTAAGAAAGAGAGAGACACAGTGTTAGTGTTGGTGTATGTGTGTTCGTGTGTGTCTGCACATGCATGGACTTGCACTTCTGTGAATATTTAACAAATGCATTCCATCACTTGATGATTCTTTTCTGGGCTTGCTGTCTGACCACTGCAGTGTTCTGTTTCAGAATTAGCAGTCATTAAAATAGTGCAAGAGTGTGTGTATGTGTGAACAGTGTGCATGCAGGTTCATGTGTGCTCATGCGAGTTCTGCCACCTGATGACAGCTTTCTTGGCCTGCTGTTTGTCTCTGACCACCACAGCGTCCTCTGTCTCGGCAGCATGTCGCTGGATGCGGTGCTGAAATACGTTCTCCGTCACACGGGCCACACGGTGCTGCTGGTACTGCCGCTGTCGCTGGGAGGGGGTCCCAAAGCCTACCCCCTGCACACACAGGCAGGCATAGATGGGTTTAAGGTGAAAGGTTAAAGGTTCCATAGTTACAGCCATTAGGGCTCAGCACTGGAAGGCGGGGTCTTAACCTCTCCTTCCGACATTTTAACTCTCCCTGACTGAAATCAGGTTCCCGTTCACACCTGGGTGGGGTAGTGAAAATCAGAGTAAAGTGCCTTTCCCAAGAACACAACATCATGCCTTGAACCCTATCACTGGTGGTGAACACTGGATCAGAAGTTTAACATCTAATCAATTCTGCCACAGCAATTTACAGGTCATCAAGTATATGTATATTTGTATTTGTATTTCTTTTTATCACAACAGATTTCCCAGTGTGAAATTCGGACTGCTCTCCCCAGGGAGAGCGCGTCGCTATAATACAGTGCCACCCATTTTTTTGCATTTTTTCCTGCGTGCAGTTTCATTTGTTTTCCCTATCGAAGTGGATTTTTCTATAGAATTTTGCCAGGAACAACCCTCTTGTTGCCGTGGGTTCTTTTACGTACACTAAGTGCATGCTGCACACGGGACCTCGGTTTATCGTCTCATCCGAATGACTAGCGTCCAGACCACCACTCAAGGTCTAGTGGAGGGGGAGAAAATATCGGCGGCCGAGCCATGATTCAAACCAGCGCGCTCAGATTTTCTCGCTTCCTAGGTGGACGCATTACCTCTAGGCCATCACTCCGAAAACCACAGAGAGCGAAAATGAAATGCAATGAAAAAAATATATAAAAAGGGGGTTTGGATCTGTATTACACTAGTGTACTCCATGTTTGGTAAACATACTTACCATGTCAGACTGATGCATTTCCTTGGCCAATGGCTGACTAGACTAGTAAGTCTATGAGGTTGTGCTCTGTCTTGTCACAACCTTTTTTAGTGTTTGACATGGCACAGTATATGATTATGACAGCAAATCTTATACGAGGGTCAAGAACAAGAATATGAGTTTTCTGTTTTGTTTGTTTGATGTTTTTTGCTGCTGTTGTTTTTTTGTTGTTGGTTTTTTTACAGCTGACCTTTGTTCCAACCAGTTCATTTGTTTTTGTCAGTTGATCTAACTTTACTTACTTGATTAGTTGGTAAGTTATTTAGCTGTTACACTGTTGTCTATTTTTATGCAACACATTTCATAATTAGTTTGTTAATCCTCTTCACTCCATCTGGAGCATAAGGTACCAACAAATCTTATACAGTTATTTCAGTCTTGAGCTAGACAGCTGATTTCATTCCAGGTTTTGCCTGTTTTTTTTCATCTACATTTTATAATGAGCACACATTAAGTTTCAATAGAAAATAACATCCTTCAAATTCACAAAGACAAGGACAGAGAGTCTAATCAAACATCTGTTTATTTCACTTTTTGTAAATATGCTTGGGTTTTTATGACACTTTTCACATTAAGGGGGAAAAAAAAACCCACCTTTTTTTCAAAAGAAAAAGGGAAAATCACTCAAAACACTGTTGACTGATCTCTCTCTCTCTCTCTCTCAATATATATACATATTTATATATATATAATACTGTAAAGTTCGATCTATTGAGCGCACTGGTATATAAGCCGCACTCACTAAATCCGAAAAAGAAACTGAACTTTATACACACATAAGCCGCACTGGCTTATAAGTCGCATTTATTACCGGTACCAGAACACATACCGATAATACAGAAAAGCTGTTAATACTGTAGGTTATGAAATAAACACAAGCGGAAACAACACAAAGAAAAGCAAGCGAAAATACTGCTAGCGCCAGAAAACCCCCCCCAAAAAACAATGAAAATAAGATCCATAATTTTGGGATAGTCACATTTATTCAACGTCGTCCTTCAGTGTCCGAGTTGAAGAGAACCAGCACAGCTTCCTCCGCCATCTTGTCTCTGACTTCAGCCTCACTTTCACTTGATGAACATGAACACAAGGTGGAGGTCGCTGCTGATTTGTCGCTTGCACTGTCGTCTGCTGCAGCACACAGTCCAGCCTTACGAAATCCATTGATAATGGAGGACTGCTTTACTTTTCCCCATGCTGTCGGGATCCAATGACAGACTTCAGCAAAGCTTGCTTATCGTAAATGGCCAGTTTTGGTGAAGGACTTTTCACCACTTGTCATCCAAGTTTCCCACTCGACACGCAGTGCCACTTTGAAAGGACAGTTGATACTGACAGACAAGAACGTGACACTCCTGGGATTGTTAAAATCCTCAAATAAGCCGCATCATTGTATAAGCCGCAGAGGTAGCAGAGTAGCAGCTTACAGACTGAGCTTTACAGTATATAAAAAATAATATATATATATAGCAATGACTGGTAGTTCTTTACAGAAATAAGGAAAAACACAAAAACTTGACAACTGATATATAGAAATCACTGGCACTGTGGCAGCACTTTACCTCAAACTCCAGGTACTGTCGATGCTGTGGGGCAGTATGCTTGATGTCAAAAATGATGCCTGCATCCTCCTCCTCCTCCTCCTTCAGCTCACGGCCTTTTCTGTGCTCCTGGAATGGACAGGAGTTCTTTTACACAATTACTGTGCCCATATAATAATAATAACAATAATTAGTATCTATATAGTGCTGTTTCTTGTGCAGAGACAAATCAAAGCGTTCACACCAGTTAGTCACAAGCATGCACAACTCTAAACTGGGAAAACAACAACAAAATACCTGAAAACAAGGAAGAGGCAGGGGGAGGCTAGGCTATCTTGGGAAGAGGTGGGCTTTAAGTTTAAGGCCAGACTTGAAAAAGCTGAGTGCAGAGACATGACATAGTGAAGGAGGGAGCTCATTCCAAATGCAAGCCCAGAGACAGAGTGGCGGCCAACAGCATTTGAGGTGCAGTTTGTTTTGCTATACTTTACAGCTTTCTGTGATTTTAGTTAGACATCATTTATGTGTGTGTACATGCATTTACTTGTTCAAGTATATGCACACAAAATACATTTACATATCACACATTATACACTTATGAAAGCAAGCGCATGCACAACACATAAAAAAAACACTAAAATATGGAAAAGTGTGTTCTGACTGCACTCACTACATGACAGACATGAAAAATAAGTTAGTCTCTCCATCATCGATGCTCTCTCTCAGTCTCACAAATCATGATATATATCATTAATTAAAACAATGGTTTGGCACAATCTTAAAGAGCTTGATGCAAAATACTAATCATTAGAAAACATTAGAGCATACACTAGTTACAGAAAGACACAAAGAACACATAAGTGCACCTACACAACACACACACGTACACACATACAAACATGTACACACACACAAACACACACACACACACACTAACACATTTTATCTCTTTCTTTCCTTGTAAAGTATAGAAATAGTATACCAACCAGGACAGCCTTGTAAGCGTCCTTGACCTGACTGAACTTGTAGGGGTCGGCGGAGGGAGAGGAGGAATCAGGGTGGTAGGTTTTGGCTTTCTGCAGGTAGGCTTTCTTCAGTTCCTGGTCAGAGCAATCCGGCTCCACACCCAGCAAACAGAAACAGTCCTCAATGCCTGTAACAGTATTTATCAATCATCTTGACTGTTATTGTTAATATAACTGTAAATACAAACAGTCCTCAATGCCTGTAATTAATCTTTACTAATCTTTATTAACAATCATTATCATGATTATTTACTTGCAAAACTGATTAAAGGATACAATAGGATGATCTTGTGGACATTTTTTCCAATGTTAGTCAGTCGGATCTGACATAACATTCTGAATAACCATGCATAATAATTAATATAATAAATGAACAATAATATTGCACATTTTTAAAAATTATCAACTCAGCATAATAACCCAGGAAGATGAATGTTTGTCTGTGCAAAGAGACTCATAATGAATGCCTCAGGTACTATATAATCCTGTGTGCGTTTTATCTACTGCATTAGGGATTAAATTTGTGCTGTATTATTCAGTCTCAGGATCTGATTAATTTGGTTAAAAATCAGACAAGAGACTGAAGAAAACAAAACTTAACAAAAACAGCATGTGAATGAAGTACCAGCCTCACCAAGAAAACAGCTTTAAAAGTTTAATACAGGTATACAGTCTTTTGGACAAAAAAAAGTAAAAAATGATTTTAAGGCATGTTTATATTCAACTGGATGATGCAAGGCACTTTGAGCAGCACTGGTACTTGATACCGTGCCAGAGAAAAATTATGCATTATTACAAAAGAAATTCTTTTACCTGTCTTCAGTTTATGCTCCAGGCATGCTCTCCGACTCGTGTGAAGACGTCGCTGATGACTAATGATAAAAGTGTTAAGTCCATCCACAGAAAAGAATGACCCATCGACCAGGCTCCTCTCTAGACACACTGTCTGCAGCTGCCTGATGACCGAAAGAAAGCCACTGTCACTGACGGGGCGAGGCAGATACCTCCACAGACGGTAATGAGGGAGAGGTCTTGTGAAAGAATTCATCTTACGTCAGCTGGTCAGACACTGACATATCTGCAGTAGGGAGAGATCTTGCCATGAAGTTCTTCCATCTGTTAGGTCAGCGGATTACATTCTGAGCTCTCTCACTGTGGGCAGGCAGTTAAGCCGACTGTGTCCCTTGCTGAATTGTTCATTAAAAAAAAAGAAAAAAAAAGTTTTAAATAAACTTGAGCCAAGATAAGCATGTTACAATACATAGACTATTGCAGAAAAGTGGCCCTGGATCTGAACATGCCTTGTGGATCAAACATTCATGATGAATTAGATAAACTTGTACAAAAAAGTGAAAAAAAAAAATCTTGTCTTATCTTGAAAGCATAATAATTTTCCCTGATATTATGTTTGTAGCAATTTTACTTGAGATTTTCCATTAATAATGAAAAAAAAAAAAAATCAAATACACTGTCCACAGCTCTTTTATCAACATCTCATCGTCAAAGACTTCATATGGTATAGAAAGTACTAAAATAGTATCAAGAAAAAAAATTCAAGAGTGCTCCTTCTAACTCTCAGCCTTTCATTCATTGGCCTAGCTGCATCACTCCACTTTCCAGACTACTAGAACAACACTACACTGAAATAATGGAAGTAATTATCTTTGGAGTAAAAAAAAAAAAAAAAAAAAAAAAAAAAATCAAAACAACAACATAATATAAACTATCATAATCTTTGGAGTACACACTGCATACATGTTTCATTTGACTGAATGGATTACACTAATCTTTTCAAAAAACAAAAACAAAATCTTTTCACTCAAAATTTTTTAATTTTTTTAAAAACAAAAACTTTTCACTCTAAAGGGCAGTAGTCATACTAGGGGACACCCACTAAAACTAATGAAGACATACACCAAATCAAACCTTTTTTGCATACTTTTTTTTTTTTTAACAGGGTTGTTAACTTCTGGAATAATCTGCACAGCAACATTGTCACTGCAGGAACACTTTATAGTTTAAAAAAATTATCAGATAAAGACTTGAAGGATTATGGATTCCAAGTTAATTTATCCATAGGAAGCTAGCCATTACATAAGTAACTGCGCACTCAGTTAAAAAAAAAAAAGAAGAAGAAAAAAAAAGAATAAATAAAAAGTCCAAATTGATAAGGCAAAAGGCTGATAAAGCCTAAAACTAAAAGCCGTGACACTTAATATGAAATGATATCATATGATAATAACAATTCACGTACATATTCCACGAAATTACGGAGAACTAGAAGGAAAAGCTAAACGATTGATCTTCTCATTTTATCAAAATGTGCGATATCCTGACATAAGTAAAATCTAAAATGCTTCACCACTAAAAACTTCCGCAGACCCAAAGGTTGTTTACAAAATACCGACTAAAGGGACATAACTAAAAGATAAGGTCGTTATTTCGTCTTTTTACCACACCGGGAAGCACATCCATAAAATCAATAATCATGAAATCTGTTTTTTGTTTGTCATGGTGCAAATTGCCATGCAGTTTCTCCCATTGGCATGTCTAGCTTTGCTTAATAAAGGTTGGAGAGAGAGAGAGAGAGAGAGAGAGAGAGAGAGAGTGTGTGTGTGTGTGTGTGTGTGTGTGTGTGTGTGTTTCAAGGGACACAACACTTTTGGTCTACTTTTTCCATGCAATGGAAGTTGTGTTCCTTTCTTTGTACTTTCATTTCCGCTAAAAAAAAACAAATAAACATATTATGATCACGGAACAAATCCAGGTGAAGTAGCTTCATATCTAATCCAGTCTAGTTTAGGTTTACCAGTTAAGTACCTAGTCAGTATATTGTACTGATTTATTCATGTTTACTTAAAATGTCGAAGAAAACGACTGGACAGAAAGAAAAGCGTGAATGAAAATTGAAATGTTCTGCCCCATTTCATTGAACATTTAGAGATTGTACAAGTACGTTGATTGTGTTGATCATGGAACTGATACCTCATACAGCCTTTGTTTTTGTTTTGTTTTGTTTAAAATATCTTATCTATTCCTCTGTAATCGTCATATCCAAATATTGACATGCTGCGTTGTTTTTCTATGACGCAAAAGAGTTGATGGGAGTAAACTCCAGCCTGTCGCCATTGCTAAACACACATGCATACACACACAGAGAGAGAGAGAGAGAGAGAGAGAGAGAGAGAGAGAATTCCTGCAGTATCTGCTTCACAGAAGTGATCAAACAATTTATGTTGCGAGCTGCATGATGTTAAGGCGCATACAGGACACCTTTGTTGTTTTTCTCTACAGTTCTACAAACAACTGTACATCTGTTTGCTTTTTACTGGATGGTTATGTCCTATGTTAACTCTGTGTTTCTAATCTAACCCACTACACTCTCAGGTTCAGACATTGTATTGAAAGTCAGGTACGCTGCTAATACACTATGTCATCCACTATCATGTCACTGATTAGTCATGACAGTTGATTGTTCTGATCACTTGCTGTCACATCCATCATCATACAAGTGTAAGATTACTCCAGTTAGTCATAAACCATTTATAAGTAATGTTTCATTGTTATAAAGATGACTTAACTGAGTGTTATTTAGAGCATTCACAGAGAGAGCATGCACCTGTTTTACTCTGGTAAGTTTGACAAGAACTTTGTTTCAAAGTCTTGTACTTCCTTCATTATTACAACACTACACACACACACACACACACACACACACACACACACACACACACACACACACACACACACAGATAGAGAGGAATATCAGTATGTACATACCTTTTAAGTTATTGAATTATGATTGTGCTGAGTGCCCCAGGTTTACCATTAACCCACTGATTGAAACTGATTTTTGTGTTCTAGGTTCCAGAAGATAAGGAAGAACAGTCATAAATATGAGTTGCAAAATCCGGAGCTGGAAAGTCAGCTACTACCACAATGACCAACAACGATGGGTTTATGGCATGCTGACTTGCTCTCCATTTGCTGTCAGATTTCATTCCAAAGACACAACACATGAGACACAGAACGCACAAGCTGATCATCATCAGAATAAGTCAAAGGATGTGACTGCCTCAAGGGATGATCCAGGTGATTTACTGCTACAGTACACAGACATCAAACAAGTCCAGCGAGCAAAATCAATGTTGGTTTTCCCTGCTGTTACCGTGGAAACTCACAATGGAAAAGTGCATTGGTTCTCATCGTTGCCTGATCGTCACAGCGTATTCAATGCTCTCGACTATTTTGCACGTCACAATCTATTGGACACGGACAAAGCAAAAAAGCAGCCCTCAGGTCCAGGCACGCAAACCCAGATCGGCCAGCAGTTGTTGCGGAGTGCGGAGGATTCAGAGCGCACACTGGCAGCAGCTGCAGCGGACCTGCATGGTCAAGGGAGACAGCTGGCCCGAGCAAGTGTGCGGCTGATGGAGATGCATGAAGATCTGGATGCAGCTGATCGCCTGCTTTCCGGTCTGAACACTTACCTGGGCCAGTGGAGCTTGCCTCCGCAGTATAAAGAGGTGGAGATGGTCCACATCAGCAAAGGTATGATTTTTTTATATTTTTAACTCTTATTTTTCATGTCACTGTTGTTAAATAAATCCTGAAGTTTGCTGATTATTGACTGAGCAGTTTAAGAACTTTCATCAATGTTTTTCGTCACTTTATCAGTCTATGTTCATTTAGTTTGATTGGACCCTTTTTTTATTTTCAATGTGATAAATCAATTGATCTATTGATCTTTATGATTTATAATTTCTTGGATGAATATGTGTAGATACATCTACAGATGTGTGTTGGTGTGGAGGTGTGTATTTGCATAGATAGATAGATAGATAGGTAGGTAGGTAGCTAGGTAGGTAGGTAGGTAGGTAGGTTGGTATGTGCTTATGTGTGTATCCATATGCATGTGAAGACAGGTTTGTGTTTGATGTTGAATGTCTGTGTATAGATATATTTGGTATTTACTGCAATGGTGTCAGGTTTCTTATGTCCTTTTCCTTTAAAAGTTAACATGAATTGAGGGTACATATTACAATGTGAATATTCTGTCCAGTTGTCATTCTTTGCTGTTTTGTTATTTCAAGTTTTTTGACAGTCTGTGTTGATCATCACAGGTGAGGAATGCTGTGTATCAGTCTGATCATTGCCATATTTCTCCAAACTATTTTAATCCCCAATTTATCAAACAGCTTTCTGCATTCCATCATCCATGACAGTCTTACATGAAAAAACAACAACAAAAAACACAAGAAAACCAGAACATCCATTCCATGACGGCATAAGAGTAAGAAATTGTCAGCCATTTGTACAACTCACACCAGTAGTAGTACAAGTGTCTTTATTCATTTTCTGTTTACTACTATAAATTATCAGATGATCTGTTACTGGACCGATTATTCACGTTTAGATTAATTGATGATTTGTTATTTGACCAATTATACCAGTACTTATGTTCTTTGTCTTCTCATGGTTTATGGTCCATCCACCACAAGGTAATTTAAACATTATGTGCATCCATTCTTTTCAGCACACAATGCATGTGGAGAATGGGAGGGGGATGGAACATGGGGAGTGGGTGGAGTGTTAAGGAAAACAATTCAAACAAAAACAAAACAAGCCAAAAAAGAAAAGAGAAAGAAAAAACGCCCCAGCTATACTAATATATTTATTATCAGATGATCTGTTTTTCCTGAGTTGACCAAATATTTCTGTTATTCATGTCTAAATTATTTGGTGATTTGTAATTTGAGCAGTTATCTCAATACTAATTTATTCATTATAAGACGACATGTCTGGGTGGGGGTGCAGTATTAAGGCCAAAAAACAACAACAAAAAACCAACAACAACAGCAACAAAACCCAGCTAAACTTAAGTAACCATTGTCAGATGACATGTCAGGGTGGAGGTGCAGTATTCAGGCAAAAAAACAAACCAAAAAACCCCACCACCAACAACAACAAAACCCAGCTATGCTAATGTATTCATTATCATATAACATGTCGGGGTAGGGGTGCAGTATTAAGACAAACAAAAAATCAACAGCCAGAAAACCAAAACCAACACAGCTATACTAATGTAATCATTATCAGATGACATGTCGGGATGAGGGTGCAGTATTAAGACAAGAAAACGACAACAAAAACCAAACAAAACCAACCCAGGCTACACTATAATCAAATTAATGTAATCATCACCAGACGAAGTCTCATCGGACCACGACCTGGAGGTGCTGAGCTCCGAGCTCTGCAAGGACCAGTGGCACCCGCAGAAGCTGAGCTTCCTGCGCGTGACGGAGAGCGGGCTCATGCTGCTGGACTCTCGCCAGCGCCTCCTGCACCCCTTCCGATGGATGGACCTGTCCCGGGCCTTCGTGATCAGCCCCTGGGAGGTGGTGCTCACCAAGCACGTGGCGGGGCGAGCCGACGTCAGCGTGTCCGTCGTCAGCTCCGCCCTCCTGCCGGTCCTGCGTCTGCTGGAGAGAAAGGCCTCGCACCTCATGGACTACCAGACCCCACCCCCACCGGAGGACACAGCGATTCCGGGCAGAGGTATGGAGGTGTTTGATGTTGCTCATGATGTAGTAGGGGTGAGTTTAACGACCCATTAGCATTTCGCCCTTTAGGTCAAGTTGTTCGTGGCTGTGGTCTTTTACATGCTCATGATTTTTATTTTAGTATATATGTGAGAGAGAGAGAGAGAGAGGGTGGGAGAGAGAGAGAAAGAGGAGGGATGGAGAGAGAGAGAGAGGATGGGGAGGCAGAGAGTGAGGATGGGATAGATATGTATATATATATATATGTGTGTGTATTTATTGTTATATATGTGCATGGATGGAAGAGAGTGAGGGTGGGAGAGAGTGTGGGAAAGAGAGAAAGAGTGGGAGAGAGAGGGAGGGAGAGGGAGTGAGAGAGTAGGGAGAGAGAGGGAGAGAGAGGGAGTGAGAGAGTGGGGAGAGAGAGAGGGAAAGAGAGAGAGAGAGAGAGAGAGGAAGTGGGAGGGAGAATGAGGATGGGAGAGAAAGGATGGGGGAGAGAGGATGGAGGAGAGAGAGGGGGGGAGAGAGAGGATGGAGGAGAGAGAGGGGGGGAGAGAGAGGATGGAGGAGAGAGAGAAGGAGAGAGATGGGGGGGGGGGGGGGGGGGAGAGAGAGAGAGAGAGAGAGGAAAGGAGGAAGAGAGTGAGGGTGGGAGAGAGGGTGAGTGAGGGAGAGTGGATATATTTCACTGTCAGGAAGTTCTTTCTGGGCTATCAAATGTAGGTTTAACTCTCTCCATGCGAACGGCGAAAGAGACGACGTTAACAGCGTTTCACCCCAATTACCATCATCAAAATATTGCAAGAGGAAGGCTCTTATACTGAAGAGGTGAATGTTGACAAAGAATACCACAATTCTGACGACGGAAGCTAAAGGTTTGGTCATAGAGACACCCACTGGACATCCGAGGGGTCTGTGAAGAGGAGAAGAGAGGACTGGCCGTACTGAGTGAGTTAAGGCCAGACACGGTAGTACAAAAACATATGAAATAAACTTGACGTTTATGGCTTTCTGTGACATGGTATGCAAAGATATTGGACTAAACATGTCTAAAAAGGTCATTTTGTGCAATTTGTCGTGACGATTTCCATGGAAAAAAAAAACGAAAATCACAAAAAATCATGATTTTGGTCAAAATTTCACTACTGTGTCAGGCCTTAAGTCGAAAGCATGAGTTGAAACTGTGGATCAGGATGCCAAATAAACTGGTGAATTATCACAATGTGCTGCATAGAGAAGTCTGGTGAGGACTTTCTTTCTTTCTTTTTAATCTGACAGGATGAGAGTGAATAATGATTTATCAAGACAATAAAACTCTGTAATGCATTGCCGGAAGAATCCATTCGCGTCAAAAAAAAGAGAAGGAAAAAAATCAAAAGAAAAGAAGGGAGTATGGAAGGAAAGATTTGATTGTGTTCACCTATAGAAGGCTCTCTCTCTCTCTCTCTCTCTCTCTCTCTCTCTCTCTCTCTCTCTCTCTCTAACACACACACACACACACACACACACACACACACACACACACACACACATTAACACACACAATCAACAGTCTAAGATCACATGTATGTAAAGAAAATGTTAAATGAAACTATCACTGTTGCTACTAGTACTACACACACACACACACACACACACACACACACACACACACACACACACACATACACACACACACACTAACAATAGTCTAATATCACACATATGTAAAGAAAATGTTAAATGAAATTATTACCGTTACTGCTAGTACTAGACACATGCACACTTACACGATCACAGCACTTTGTCACACATGTACATGTGAAAAGATGTTGTAGGAAAGTAGTACTACCGGCACCACTACACTACAACTACTAGTACCAGACACACACTATAGCATCACTTCGTCACACACACATATTCACTTTTTTTTCTGCCTACACATACACTATCAAAGCACTTTGTCACACACACATGAAAAAAGATGTTAAAGGAATGTATCATCACTTGTACTACTACACTACAACTACCAGTACCACACACACACACACACACACACACACACACACACACACACACACACACACTATAGCATCATTTTATCACACACACACACACACACACACAGACACACACACACACACTCACACACACACTCACATTTATTTTCTACCCCCCAGAATCCTCAAGAACCAAGATCCTGGCTTCACAAGGACATCTTCACACCTCTGCACCTCGGGGGGGGAGTCACACGCACACACACAGACCAGGGCACGGACAGATCGGATCGGCTAAACACGGCAGCGACCGGTCCGCACAGCTGCTCGTGGGGGGAAAACAGACGACACAGAAACAGACCCAGGAGAAGGTGAGCGCAGAAGAGGCGGCGGCGCTGTGCCGGAAGCTGGGTGAGATGAAGTCGATGGCGCGTGCGGTGGGGGAGGAGGTGTCGGTACAGAACGAAGCCCTGGACGGCATGGTCAGCAACGTTGACCGTGCCACTGAGCGCATGCGGGCCGCCACCCAGCGTATGAAGAAGCTTATGTGAAAAACTCTTCTTTTTTTTTTTTCTGAGTGAGCCAAAAGAAATGTTCTGTTTTGGTTTAAGCAGACAAAGTATTTTGAACTTAACTGAAATGAATTAAAATGATGTATCCTTTTTCTTTTCTTTTTTTCCCCCCCTCAAGGCTTGACTCAGTGCGTTGGGTTACACTGCTGGTCAGGCATATGCTTGGCAGATGTGGTGTAGTGTATATGGATTTGTCTGAACGCAGTGACGCCTCCTTGAGCAAATGAACTGAACTGAACGGAACTTTGGTTGTTGTTTTATTTGTTGTTAGTGGGTTTTTTCTGTTTGCTTTTTGGGGGTTTTGTTGTTGGTTTTGATATCAAGAAGCTTATGTGAAGACTTTCAAACTCCTTCACTTTAGTGTCATGTACTGTACCATGTCAAACTGATGCAAACTAGTCCTAGAAGTTGATGTGAAAACTTTCAAATTCCTACATTTTGGTGTCATGTTGGATCACGCCACTGACCGTATGCGGCCTGTCACCCAGCATATCAAGAAGCTTTTGTGAAAACTTTTTACTTTTGAAAAAAGTTTTCTTTTTTTCCCCCTCAAAGCTTGACTAAGTGCATTAGGTTACACTGCTGGTCAGGCAAATGCTTGGCAGATGTGGTGTAGTGTATATGGATTTGTCTGAACACAGTGACGCTTCCTTGAGTAAATGAACTGAACTGAACACAACTTTGGTTGTTGTTGTTTTATTTGGTGTTTGTGTTTTTTCTTCTGTTTGCTTTTTTGGGGGGTTGGTGTTGGTTTTGGTATCAAGAAGCTTATGTGAAGACTTTCAAACTCCTTCTCTTTAGTGTCATGTACTGTACCATGTCAAACTAGGCCCAGAAGTTAATGTGAAAACTTTCAAATTCCTACATTTAATTACACATACTTAACTGTGACCCAACTAGTGCAGACTCCGGCAGGGGTCTGACATTCCTGTCCTGTGCAAACTACTATCCGCCAATGCAGAGAAAACGAAAGTATAACGGCTGATAACCTCCCGGAAGTAGGTAACCTCCCCTTTGTCCCCCTGGCTAGCGCCCTCTTTTTCCGGCAGACATCATGACTCCTGTGTTAATGTGAAAACTTTCAAACTCCTACATTTTGGTGTCATGTTGGATCACGCCACTGACCATATGCAGTCTGTCACCCAGCGTATCAAGAAGCTTTTGTGAAAACTTTTTACTTTTGAAGAAAGATTTTTTTATGATGTATCCTTTTTTTTCTTTCTTTTTTTTTTCCTCTCAAGGCCTGACTAAGCGTGTTGTGTTACACTGCTGGTCAGGCAAATGCTTGGCAGATGTGGTGTAGTGTATATGGATTTGTCTGAACACAGTGACGCTTCCTTGAGTAAATGAACTGAACTGAACACAACTTTGGTTGTTGTTGTTTTATTTGGTGTTTGTGTTTTTTCTTCTGTTTGCTTTTTTGGGGGGTTGGTGTTGGTTTTGGTATCAAGAAGCTTATGTGAAGACTTTCAAACTCCTTCTCTTTAGTGTCATGTACTGTACCATGTCAAACTGATGCAAACTAGTCCTAGAAGTTGATGTGAAAACTTTCAAACTGCTACATTTTGGTGTCATGTTGGATCGCGCCACTGACAGTATGCGGTCTGTCACCCAGCATATCAAGAAGCTTTTGTGAAAACTTTTTACTTTTGAAAAATGTTTTTTTTATGATGTAACCTTTTTTTTCTTTCTTTTTTTCCCCTCAAAGCTTGACTAAGTGCATTAGGTTACACTGCTGGTCAGGCAAATGCTTGGCAGATGTGGTGTAGTGTATATGGAATTGTCTGAACACAGTGATGCTTCCTTGAGTAAATGAACTGAACTGAACACAACTTTGGTTGTTTTTGTTTTATTTGGTGTTTGTGTTTTTTCTTTTGTTTGCTTTTTTGGGGGGTTGGTGTTGGTTTTGGTATCAAGAAGCTTATGTGAAGACTTTCAAACTCCTTCTCTTTAGTGTCATGTACTGTACCATGTCAAACTGATGCAAACTAGGCCCAGAAGTTAATGTGAAAACTTTCAAATTCCTACATTTAATTACACATACTTAACTGTGACCCAACTAGTGCAGACTCCGGCAGGGGTCTGACATTCCTGTCCTGTGCAAACTACTATCCGCCTATGCAGAGAAAATGAAAGTATAACGGCTGATAACCTCCCGGAAGTAGGTAACCTCCCCTTTGTCCCCCTGGCTAGCGCCCTCTTTTTCCAGCAGCCATCATGACTCCTGTGTTAATGTGAAAACTTTCAAACTCCTACATTTTGGTGTCATGTTGGATCACGCCACTGACCATATGCAGTCTGTCACCCAGCGTATCAAGAAGCTTTTGTGAAAACTTTTTACTTTTGAAGAAAGATTTTTTTATGATGTATCCTTTTTTTTCTTTCTTTTTTTTTTCCCCCTCAAGGCCTGACTAAGCGTGTTGTGTTACACTGCTGGTCAGGCATCTGCTTGGCAGATGTGGTGTAGCGTATATGGATTTGTCCAAACACATTGACGCCTCCTTGAGTAACTGAACTGAACTGAACTTTGGTTGTTGTTTGACTTGTTGGTAGGGTTTTTTTTTCTATTTGCTTGTTGGGGTTTTGTTGTTTGTGGTGGTTCTTGTTTTATTTTTTATTGGTGTTTTTTCTGTTTGTTGGGGTTTTATTGTTGGTTTGGGTATTAAGAAGCTTATGTGAAAACTTTCAAACTCCTGCTTATGGTGTCATATATTCTGGACTTGCCTTGTACACATTTGAGCCCCCGTTACAAAAGAACTGTTTGTTGTTCTGTGGATAAGAACTATATATTTTGCAGCATGTGTGGCTGGCATATGGAGCAATACAGTAAGTGTCTTAATCAACCTAATAACATTTTGGTGAGCAAATTTTTCCAGTGGCAGTCGAGTTGATTCTTAAAGGAGTTGATGGAAGGTGCAGTCATGACGTTGTTAGGCAAACTGTTCCACAGGGAAACAACCCTGTTTGAGAAAAAAAAAAAAATCCTCGAATGTTGAGCCTGTGTTGGTTTTTCTGAAGTTCAGAGCTGTGCCCATGTCAAACTGATGCAAAATAGGCGGATCAGAGGAAGCAAACAGATCTAAAGGACTGGTTTGCATCAAGTTTGACATGGTAAGTATATTTGATAACCAAACTGGGTGCATAATACGAACTCCTCATGCTCGTAGATTGTTTTTGTTGTTTTATTTTGTTGGTGGTGTTTTCTGTTTGCTTGTGTGGGGTTTTCTTGTTGGTTTTGGAGGTTGGGGGTTTTGTTGTTGTAGTTATTTTTTTGTTGTTGGTTTGTTTTGTTATTGTTTTGTTGTGTTTTTTGTGTTTTTTTTAATTTTTTAATTTTTTTAATTTGTAGATGTTGGAGGGTGGGAGTGCATAGAATGTGGTGAGGACTGAGAGTGGAAAGGGACAGTGTTAGAAATGTGAGAGGGAGGGGTAGAGAGAGAAGGTGTGTATGCAGGTGTGTGTGTGTGTGTGTGTGTGTGTATTTGTATATGTATTTCTTTTTATCACAACAGATTTCTCTGTGTGAAATTCGGGCTGCTTTCCCCAGGGAGAGCACGTCGCAACACTACAGCGCCACCCTTTTTTTTTTTGTATTTTTTCCTGCATGCAGTTTTATTTGTTTTTCCTATCGATGTGGATTTTTCTACAGAATTTTGCCAGGAACAACCCTTTTGTTGCCGTGGGTTCTTTTACGTGCGGTAAGTGCATGCTGCACACGGGACCTCGGTCTGTCGTCTCGTCCGAATGAATGTGTGTGTGTGTGTGTGAGTGTCAGTTGTGAAATAATGTTCATATCATGTGAAAGAAAAATATCAAAACACACACTCACTCACAGAGTCCGCTATGCATATTGTGTACTTGCACACACACAGATGCACACATGCATACATGCATATGTGCACACATGCATATATTATAGACATATATGCACACATGCATATATGCACGCACATGCATGCACATGCATTCACACACATGCACATGCATGCACACATACACACGCACATGCTTATATATACATGCACACACACACACGCACACACACACACACACACACACACACATACACAATGACACATGCACCCACACCCTCACATAGGTGTTGTGTTCAGCATTTATATTCTTTGTCCTTGTAACATTCCATGTTTTGTCAAGATTCATTTTCACAGTAATTTGAAAATTTTATAGATGGTTCTTTATATATATATTGGTCTTAGATATCAGTACTTAATTACTGCAATACACAGAACCAACCACATAAAATAATGGAGCCCTTGAGGGTTGTGAACATGCATTTTGAGCATTCCAATCCAATGAATAATATAAAACACACCAAGCGTGCCAATTTAATTTGCCGCAGTCTGAGTGTCAAATGTTTCATGTTTGAAATCCGTTGTTCATGTTTTCTTTCTTTTAAGAATGGTAGATGTACACCGCTGCCAGTGAAAAATGCAGTGCATGAATTGATTTATCAGTTGATGTTGCTCCTTCAGGTCTTGATGTTAATGTCTGTTTTTTTGTGTGTGTGTGTTGTTTTTTTTAAGGTGCTATCTTGGTACAAGTGTATATCTATAAAGACAGTTTTTTGAGCAGTTTATTGACATGTCAAATTATATAAACTGAATTTTTTTTTTTGTTGTTGTTTTTTGTTAATCTTCTCTTTATGATTATAAGTCTTTTCCTCCAGGACACTCAGTCTGGAAATTCTAGAACATTCTCAAGTACTTCATTGGGAAATAACAGCAATTTCAGAAACTTGCACACAAACAATGTCTTCCTTTCGGTTTGTGCCCCCAACTGACATGATAATTACAAATATCTATGATTGGGAAGCCTTGTTGCACAGTATAGTAAAAGGTTTTATTACAGAAACAATATAACATGTATGATCTCAAGGAGCACACGACATAAATGCCGCTTCCTCAAACATATTGTAACACTGTTGGAATATTTGATGCAACAATTATGATCTTCCGACTAACTGAAACAAGCAAGAAATATGAGATAGGACATGATCAGTTGTGAAAGAATGCAGTATATATATGTGTGTGTGTGTGTGTGTGTGTGTGTGTGTGTGTGTCCTTGGTGCTGTGTGTGTGTGTGTGTGTGTGTGTCCTTGGTGATCTGTGTATGTGTGTGTGTGTGTGTGTGTGTGTGTGTGTGTGTCCCTGGTGATGACTATCATTTTTATGAGTACTGAGAACAAGTCCTCAGATGACTGTCAACAGCACAGCAAGACATAAAGACAATACGTCCTTTCTTATGGCTGTGACTTAAAAGATCAAAGGTCCCTTAGCATTTCATAGCCACAGGGTTAGTGAATTCATATCCATCACGTTAAGGGCTGAGTAGTGAAAGGTTGGGCCCAGTCCTCTCCCTTGGCTGTTTAAATCTCCCCTGACTGAAGACAGGCTCCCATTAACAACTGGGTGGAGTAAGGACCTAAAAGTCTGTTAAAGTTTTTTTTACCGTTGTTTTACATGGAGGGCTGAAAGGAAGTGCAAATACAAAGACTTTGTTCATTCAACAGTACAAAGGTGTTCTCTGTTTTTGTGACTCGTGTATGTTCCCTTTCTGTCTTGTGTGTGTGTGTGTGTGTGTGTGTGTGTGTGTGTGTGTGCCTGCATGCATGAATGTATGCATGCCTGAATGTATGTGCTTGCATATGTGTGTGTTTGTGTGTCTGTACATGCATACCCACTCAGTTGAGTGTGTTGTAAACTCGTGTACATGCACTCTGAATATGCTCCATTCATACATAGTTTTGGGGAGTTTGTTTGTTGTTGTTGTTTTAGAGGGAAGGGGTTCTTTGGTGCCCCAGACGTTTGGACATTTCATCTTCTATATTTCATTGGCGATGAATGGCGATAGGGGTGATGACAATGCTGTTAGTGGGACCCCTGTAGGTTTGGGACTGTTTGACGAGGCTGTGCTCTCACAATATAGCACAGTGTCAACGAGGCTGAGAGATACAGACATTTGTCTCCGCTCTTCCTCTGACTGTTACCTTTTGAAACTTCCTCGTGTCAATACAAGAACCTATGGTGAACGTTCTTTCTTCTTTGCTGCTCCTCACATCTGGAACAGCCTTCCTCATCATATCCGTGCATCTGATTCTATTTCTGCGTTTCGCTCATCACTAAAGACTCGTCTTTTTAAAACCTATCTGTAAGTACTCTCAGCTTCCTTTTCTCCAACACCACCCATGTCAGCTCAGTTTGGATGTATGTGAAGTGAGAAAGGGAGAGTGTGAGTGGGGGGAGGTTTTTTTGAGAAAGAGTGGTCATGAATGTTTTATGTTACTTGTAATATTGTTCTTTCATGTAAAGTGCCCTGAGCTCTTAGTGAGAAAGGGCGCTATATAAATGTACATGATTATTATTATTATTATTATTTGCAGTGTTGATCTGGAAATTTGAGCAAAACTCCCAAAGAAGAATCCATGAAGTGGATGGCCCTCGACTGTGTGGTCCCGTCTTCCATTTGGAGCCCATAACTCATGCAGCTCCATGTAGGAGTCGGCCATGGGATGAAAAAACCCACCTGTGAATGGGCTCGAATCCATGTCCTCCATGTTGACAGTCCACGATGATAACCACTTTGCTACAGCAGCTGTTTCGTACAGTATAGTATAGTATAGTATAGTGAGAACACTGGCCATTAAGGAGAAGCGTCTGCGAAGGAAGCACGGCCCAACTTCTGGAGACGTTTTCCCTTGCAACACCTGTGGGAAGTGCTGCGCATCCAGAATCGGCCTCTTCTCCCATATGAGGACACACACCGACAGATATGCCTACCTGCCTACTCATCCGTCGGTCTGACAGGAGACTCCATCATCATCATCAGTATAGTATAGTATAGTATAGTATAGTATAGTATAGTATAGTATGGTATGGTATGGTATAGTATATAATATGTTATATTATATCATATCATATCATATCATATATCATATCATGTTGTATTATATTACATCATATATTTCAGCTTAAATTATAACAGTTAAATGATAGTGAACGATTTCTTACACAAAGAAAATTCTCAATCGTGACACTTGTCTTTTAATCAAGAGAACATGAAATGTGGCATGATACTGACTGCTCAAAACTGCCACAGTGTCCACTTTCAAGGGAGGTCATATTTACTGAGGGAGATAATGCAGTTGTTACACACTGACATGGTACACTGAAACCGAAAATGAGTGCAGACTGAAACACACAAAACAAAACTAACTCGTGAGATGAGTAACGTTACTGTGTAACTTAACTGGTAAAAAAAAAAAAAAAATGCTGAGGTAAATTTCATACGTTGATATGTATGTTATATAACCACACAGTTTTATACACAAATGCAAGCACATGTACACATGCATTCACCGGTGAGCTTTGAACGAGTTTCATACTGCAGATTAATTCACAATAACCCAGATCCTCTGACTTCTGTTCACAAAATTAATGAAGTTGAAGAGTCACGTATGTGAAAGTGACAGTTACTGACACAGATTTGTCAGGTGATATTCGTGGAAACATATTCACAGATTTCATTGTCTGCCTGCACTGACAAGATGGGTGTACACTTGGTAGTTTCATTTTAATTAACATTCGAGTCATACACACAGCCGTGTCTGGCTGTCTCATATCTGTCTGTGTCATTCCCCGTGTGTGTGTGTGTGTGTGTGTGTGTGTGTGTGTGTGTTCTCAAGAGTGTGTCACTGTCTGGGAATCTTGCACAAGTGAGGGCCGGGTGATTTAAGGACTATGTGTATAATCATTTCCATTCTTCTTTAAAAGATATTTCTGGTTTCTCCTGTCAGTATCTTGAATGTTGATGCAGCTTCAGTTGCACAGAGTTTATATGTATGATTCTAACGAAATCCATATGAGGGCAAAGGAAAATTATGAGACGAAAGGAGCAGTAAAAAGATGAGGAGAGGTGGGGTGGGTGGGGGGCGGGGGTGGGGTGTAGGGGGTGATAGGATGATATAGGATACATAATTATATTGAAAAGTTTTAACTGTGTGCACTGGCATACATGTGTGTGTCTTCATACGTGTGTGCATGCATGTGTAGGGGTGTGTGTCTGTGTGCGCGCGCGCATGCATCTCTCTCTCTCTCTCTCTCTCTCTCTCTCTCTCTCTCAGTCATTGATGGGCATATTTTCTCATCATCCACAGATCATGCCATTTCCTTGTCGCTCAGATAATATTATTAGCATGCACTATATCGGTCCCCCATTTTCGCATGACAGCCAAAAGGTGTCATCAGAGGCGCGCATTGGCTGTCAAGGCCGACAACTGACGCTGTTGCCGGGTCGTCACTCTGGGGGGAAACAAGGAGACATGTTTCAAGAACACGAGTGGAGCCATTGTTGCAGTCTGTAATCGGCTAAAGCGTCCTTTTTATGGAGTGCCACCACGTGGGTAAGCACCCTCTCATGCATAATTCATTACCTGAGTCCCCCCCTCCCTTTCGTCACAGCTGGTTTTTCTGTCTGTCTAATAATAATAATAATAATAATTCATTCATAACTTTACTATGGCGCGATATCCAGTACTAATGCTGCTCAAAGCGCCTTACATCATCGAGCCAGATATAAACACAACATAAAACATTACAACAGCTCAATCCAATGCGTTCACAGAACGAATAAAAAACATGATCCACCAAACAATAAAAAATATCAAGTACATAATGCTTAGATTAAAAAGAAATACATTCCATAAAAACACACATTTTTTAAACACACACACACATGCGCGCACGCACATACACTCGCGCGCACACACACACACACACATACACTCACACTCATACACACATGCACGCGCGTGTGCGCCTAGACACATTAAATATATCAACTGCACTAAAACAGGATTATGTGAGTATAAATGTCTAGCATAAAACTCCATGTGGCGAACAGACTTTGGACTATCCATTATGCTGAGTACAGAAATGTTTGCGGAAAAGGTGCGTTTTCAGATCTGACTTAAAGGTCTGGAGATCAGGAGCATATTTGAGGGAGTATGGAAAAGAATTCCAAATTCGGGGTGCTTGAGCCCTAAAAGACCTTTTCCCTGCACATTTTAAATTAGTTCTTGGGACTTAAAGTAACCTTTCAGAACTGGATCATAGCGTTCTGCATGGTTCGTACGTTTCCAGCACAGAAGAGAGATACGGGGGAAGAGATTCATCAAAATGTCGGAATGCAAGTGTTGCTAGTTTATAGTGAATGCGGGACTCTATAGGAAGCCAGTGTAACTGATGCAAAAGAGGTGTGACATGATCAGATTTCTTTTTTGCTAGGACAAGTCGTGCAGCAGTTTCAGTTTCAGTTTCAGTAGCTCAAGGAGGCGTCACTGCGTTCGGACAAATCCATATACGCTACACCACATCTGCCAAGCAGATGCCTGACCAGCAGCGTAACCCAACGCGCAAACATTGTTCTGTACTTTCTGTAGTCTAATAAGAGAGGAAGGAAGATGGTAAACCTGCAAAGGTAGAATTGCAGTAATCTAGTCTGGACAGGACAAAAGAGTAAACCAGCTTAGCCATGTTTTTCTCCGTTAAGTATGGTCTGACTGAGGCTAGTCTGCGAAGATGGAAATTGCATGAGCGACACAGGGATGAAATGTGGTCAGCCATGGTCAAGGTCTTATCAATATGTACACCTAGGTATTTAGCTGATGCTTGAAATGTAACTGTAGCAGTGCCGAGAGTGACTAGGCCCTTTTTTTTTTTTTTATTTCATTGAGACGAGCTCGGTTTCCTGCAGCTAAGAGCTAGGTTTTCTCTTCGTTAAGTTTAAGCTTATTTCTGTCCATCCACGCCTTTACATCAGCCACACAGGCTTCCGCCTCATTAAGTACTCCAGCAATGGCGGACGGTGATTAATATTCGACGCCTACAGTAAAAATGTCCATACAGATTGAAGGCACATGGGGCGGCGTAAAACAACCACGTAAAAGACTGACGAGTCCATCGTGAATCAGTCTGTCAAAAACTGACTTGATTAAAAAGCCAGGGATAAAACAGTCGATTAAAAATCGAGGGAGCTGAAGAGCCTGCCTGTCAGGCGACTAGTCTGTGGTGAATCTGATAGGGAAAGGGTGGGGGTAAGGGGGTGGGGTGAAATATCTGTTTGGTTTTTCTTTGTGTGTGTGTGTGTGTGTGTGTGTGAGACAGAGAGAGAGAGAGAGAGAGAGAGAGAGAGAGAGAACACTGAAATGTTTAATGTCATTAGCTGTAAAGCTCTAGTGACATAGTAGGTACAAATCCGAACAGAAACGGTGCAAAACAGGTCAAATGGAACAGAAAGGAAAAAACAGATTTGGAGCAAAATAAACTAATACGAGATAAGCGACACTTGGCACTTTGTCATTAGATTAAAAAGTCCATGTGATAGGGGGGTACTGTGCCTTTTTTTCCAGTCGTTCATCTCCAAGGTTTGGACAGTACACAGAAACAAAGTACATATAAATCATGTAATGATTACTTAAGCATGTATTATCGAAACATCATATCAATAAAAACAGATAATAAAATACATATAAATCATATGATAATTATCAAAGCATGTAAAATCGAAACACATCATATCAATACGAACACATCATATAATCACATTGTCGAAATTGACCATCCAAATGTAATCCTTTCTTTTTATCTGTGCTTTTTTTTTTTTACCTCATAGAACCCATACTAAT
The DNA here is from genome assembly GCF_041734735.1 of Babylonia areolata. Taxonomy (NCBI): domain Eukaryota; kingdom Metazoa; phylum Mollusca; class Gastropoda; order Neogastropoda; family Buccinidae; genus Babylonia; species Babylonia areolata. Next base: position 45,717,812 of record NC_134894.1, on the reverse strand, counting down.
TTTTGATTGATTGAAGAGTATATTTGGACTGGTATAGTAGACTTTGGGGGCATCTCTCTCTCTCTCACACACACACACACACACACACACACACACACACACAGACACACACACACACACAAGATAAACCGAAGAGAAATTTCAACCCCATCCCCACCCTCCGCCCCATCAGATTCAACCCAAACAGTGAGACAGACAACCCCGCTGTGACGAAAGGGAGGGGAGGACTCAGGTAACGAATTATGCATGAGAGGGTGCTTACCCACGTGGTGGCACTCCATAAAACGAACGCTTTAGCCGATTACGGACTGCAACAATGGCTACGCTCGTGTTCTTGAAACAGGTCTCCTTGTTTCTCCCCGAGTGACGACCCGGCATTCAGCGTCAGTTGTCGGCCTTGACAGCCAACACGCGCCTCTGATGACACCTTATGGCTGTCATGCGAAACTGGGGGACCGATGTAGTGCATTCTAATTATTGTCTGAGCTACACGGAAATGGCATGATGTATGGGGATGATGGGAATGTCTGCCTAAAACTGACACTGGACTGTCTCGGTCGTTTCCCAAGTGTGTACGTTCCACAGTATTTTTCAAATTCGGTGCCGGGATTGAGTTCACTCAGAGCATGTATCGGTTAGTCTGGCTGAATGTTTGCAACACTGGAGTGCATAACTTTTGTTGTGTTCAGTTCCTGGCCGAGAAGTTTTGCCGAACCCGGATACCTGTCATCACAATATGAAACGGATGATGGTCTATGCAGGGGCCGGTCCCATTTTTCGGGTGTATGTTTGATTTCAGATTTGATCACGTCAGTTATAAGATTTGCTTTTTCAGGTTTTGGAGAGAAAGAAAAAGGTTTTTTGTTATTCGACAAAAACAACAACAAAACTTCTTCTGCGTTCGTGGGCTGCAACTCCCGCGTTCATTCGTATGTACACGAGTGGGCTTTTACGTGTATGACCGTTTTTATCCCGCCATGTAGGCAGCCATACTCCGCTTTCGGGGGTGTGCATCAGTGCTGGGTATGTTCTTGTTTCCATAACCCACGGAACGTTGACATGGATTACAGGATCTTTAACGTGTGTATTTGATCTTCTGCGTGCGTGTACACACGAAGGGGGTTCAGACACAAGAGCGGGTCTGCACATTATGTTGACCTGGGAGATCGGTAAAAAGCTCCACCCTTTACCCACCAGGCGCCGTCACCAAGATTCGAACCCGGGACTCTCAGATTGAAAGTCCAACGCTTTAACCACTCGGCTATTGCGCCCGTCCAACAACAAAACAAAAAATAGTCTACCGAAAGTGCATGAAGAACAAAATAGAATGCTTCACCCGGTTACCTTGTGGACGGAGAGACAATAAACGTAGGTTACAACACAAAACGAGACAAGGAATCAAGTGACTCGGTTCGAACCTTCGGGTCTCCCTCGGGTAAAACAATAAAACATACAGACGAAGACGAACAGACAGACAGGCTTAGCTGAATATGTATAAACCGCGTCCTGAAAGCTGTATGGATTCGTGTAGGATGGGAAGAATCTGCAGCAAAGGATGTACCACTCCGGTGAAAAATCAAGGATTCATATCTGCTTCTCTCTCACTCGCTCTCTCTGTTTCCCATCTTTGGAACTGTGTCAGAGGCATTATCTTCAAAGTCTTTCATAATGAATCCGTTGAACACATCGGCCACAAACTGTCTCTTTCTACGACAGTCTAAAAGCAACCCAATCTACTCTTAACAGGAAATACAAATGTTAGGTGGCCACGAGGCCACACCGGCAGTACCCGTGGAGACTTTGCACCGTTGCCGAATCACTTCGACGTTGTTGAGTGGTCAGGCATCTGCTTGGCAGATGTGGTGTAGCGTATATGGATTTGTCCGAACGCAGTGACGCCTCCTTGATACTGAGTGGTACCTGTTCCCATTCAACATACGCAGGACACCACTTGCCGAGCCCTCCACTCTCCTCGTACCCCCACCCCCACTCCTCCCCACCCTTGCTGACATCACTACTGGCTTGGCAGAGGATTCTGGCAGTGCAAGCGCTTCCCGTTGAGTGAAGACTGCCACAGAATATCCCCCCCCCGGGCTCCCCACTCCCCACCCCCCGCCCTACCTCCATCCCGGACAGTCCCCATGAATCTGTCGACACGAACTCAACATATACATGGCAGCGGCATTGAAATCGAAACTGATGCATCACAATACAATTACATAAGAGCAACGCACGAAGGCCACAGTAACATATTTTCTGTATTGTAGAAATACGGATGAGTGAGGATGATGTTATTTATGATCGATGCTGCTGTCAGCTGAAGGAACGCCACCGCGAACTTGGAAGACCCTGCAAGCGCTTCAAGGACACCTTGACAGCCTGTGACACAGACATCGCTTCCTGGGAAACTGATGCCCTTGACCGCTCTCGCTGGAGGATGCTGTGCTCTAGTGGTATAAAGACGTTTGAAAACAAGAGAACGCTGGCCATTAAGGAGAAGCGTGAGCGAAGGAAGTAGGGCTCAACTTCTGGAGACGTTTTCCCTTGCAACACCTGTGGGAAGTGCTGCGTATCCAGAATCGGCCTCTTCTCCCATGTGAGGACACACACCGACAGATAAGCCTGCCTGCCTACTCATCAGTCGGTCCGACGGGAGACTCCATCATTGCTGTCAGCGGAGGTCCATACAGGCTTGGGACCACGTGAAAATCAATGCTGGACTCTACGCTTCCTTTCGTATAAGCCAGCAACGAGAGATAGAGAAAGACACCTGCAGCGTTGATAGGAAATTTCAGCAATATTCTCAACACTGCTTCAATGAATTTGATAACTTCCCACTGAGTGGTCCCAGTCTTCCCAATAAAAGTACACAGCACACTCAGCTCTAGACAGGAACCTACCCAGGCCGAAAACATCCTCGCAACGATATGCTTCTGAAAGGTTTCGAACCCGCGTCCATCCAGTGGTCAGTCCTTGGTGCTAACCGTTTGGCACGACGTTCCATCCGTGATGCATGTTGCTGTTGTCAAATTCGTCCAGGTTCAGGAATTTAAGGGGAGGAGGAGATTGCCATGACACCGGCAATCGATCG
>NC_134894.1:45702221-45709721 GCF_041734735.1 Babylonia areolata | reverse complement strand
AAAGTACGAGTCGAAACCCACTGAAAATGGGTTACAACAACATCTGCTAATGGTAATATCCTTTCATACATGCAAAAACAAGAAAACTAAACAAACAAAAATGCCGGTAAAATAGGGATGTTAATATTGGACTTCACCCAGAAATGGTGCAAAATAATCTACGACACTACAGCCTGAAGACCTCACGGCAGTCGTCAGTGAATCGAGACAACAACTAGATGGGAGGGACAACCCCCGCTTACATCCTCTCCCACCCTGCTCTCAACCCTCCATTTGGAGCAGCGCAAAGAATAAAAACACCAGGAAACGTCATTCAGAAACAAGGAAAAGATAAAGCCAACTACCGTGTGCTTTGCTTACAGCGTGAGATGCATGTGAATGAGCTCCCTTAGAACTTGACGACACGAAATAAGACTTGCTTCATATTGCGCAGCCGTACAGAACAAAACAGACAGACAGACACTGACTGTGTCTGTCATGAGAAGGCCGGCATATATTCTGGCTACGCCCGGGAGAATTTACAATGCATAACTTGTGGTGCTGCATTGAGGGTGGAGGATAGGGAGGGGGAGGTGGGGGAGACGCTTGTGTGTGTGTGTGTGTGTGTGTGTGTGTGTGTGTGTGTGTGTGTGTGTGTGTGTGTGTGTGTGTGTGTGTGTGTGTGTGTGTGTGTGTGTGTGTGTGTGTTCTCCTTTCCCCGTGTTGATTCGTTTTCTGTGCTTTGTAATGCTAAACCAAATAAATACATTTAAAATAATGATAGATAGATAAAAAGATAGATAGGTTGATAGGTAGGTAGATAAATGAATAAACACTAATAAATTCAAAACTATACACATTAATTTTATTTATTCATCCACAGAAAGTAACATAACCCATAGACGTCATACTGACGCCATTAGTGGAATACTCATGGTAAGGCCAGAAATCCAAAACAGTTTGGCCATCTCTGAAATCGTCACCGAACATTTAAGTGTTTCAGTTTCAGTTCAAGTTTCCCAAAGTGGCGTCACTGCGCTCAGACAAATCCATACAAGCTTCACCATATTTGCTACACAGATGCCTGAGAGCAGCATAACCCAACGAGCTATGGTCTCAGGTCTTGAGTGCACGCATATATATTTTGTGTATCTATTAACTCTCTCCATACGAACGGCGAAAGAGAAGACGTTAAACAGCGTTTCACCCCAATTACCACCATCAAAGTATTGCAAGTGGAAGGCTCTCATACTGAAGAGGTGAATGTTGACAAAGAATACCACAATTCTGACGACGGAAGTTAAAGGTTGGGTCATTGAGACACCCAATGGACATCCGAGGGGTCTGTGTAGAGGAGAAGAGAGGACTGGCCGTACTGAGTGAGTTAAAGTGGGTTTCTTATGCAGAATGCTGCCGAAAGGACAACAGTTATGTTGCCATGGGTTCTTTTTCAGTACGCCAAGTGCGTGCTGCCATCGGTTTTTATCGTCTCATACGAATGATTAGACGCCCAGTTTGATTTTCCAGTCAAACTTTGGAGAAAGGGCGAGACCAGGGTTCGAATCCACACCGATCTCCCAAGTCAACATATGTGTAGACCTGCTAGTGCCTGAACCCCCTTCGTGTGTGTATACGCAAGCAGAAGATCAAACACGCACGTTAAAGATCCTGAAATCCATGTCAGCGTTCGGTGGGTTATGGAAACAAGAACATAACCAGCATGTACACCCCCGAAAACGGAGTATGGCTACCTACATGGCGGAGTAAAAAAAAAAATAAAAAAAAAAAAAAAAAAAAAAACCCGGCCATGCCCGTGAAAGCCCACTCGTGAACATACGAGTGAACGTGGGAGTTGCAGCCCAAGAACGCAGAAGAAGAAGGAGTAGAACCCAGAGCCTCAAGGACACTGTACTGGAGCTGAGATAAACTTCTTATCACCATCCTGTCACCTTCCACCTAAAGGTGGAATGCATACAGGTGATGTGTGTATACAGTATGTAGGATGCGAGGTAAGCTGTTAACATCATGTGTGCCCGGCCCACCATTAATTAATCCATTTAAGCCCTGAACATGTTGGTGGCCTTTGTGGTTGTATTTTATCCCCCCGACAAATATGATAAATACGTAAGCGCTCTGTGTGTGTGTGTGTGTGTGTTTGTGTGTGTGTGTGTGTGTGTGTGTGTGTGTGTGTGTGTGTTACAGCTGATCAGTCTGACAGTTGCACGTTTTGTTTCTGGTGGGTTTTTTTTCTTCTTTCTTTCTTTCCTTTTTCAACGCTGAACTGTTAATGTCTGATCACAGTCATCTTTTAATACTTTCTTTTCATATATCTATTATTCTATTGTCTACCTCATGTCCGGAAACGAGAGAGAAAAAAGAAAAGAAAAGAGACTTACAGACCCACACACAGACATAGACAGACAGACAGACAGACAGACACACACACACACACACACACACACACACACACACACAGTGACCTACCAGCGGACAGACAGACAGACTGACGAAGGAACAACAGGAGAACTGAACTTACCAACACAGATACAGAGGAAGCGATCAAAGACTTGTGGAGGGGGGCAACGGAGACCGGAAGTGACGAAGGAAGGAAGGATGACGTCCGGCGCCAGCCCACGCATCATGGGATTGTTGCAAAGCCCTGCAAGACAGACACACACACACACACACACACACACACTGACTCAAAGCAGCAGCTGTAGCAGTTGAAGAAATTGTTCTGGTATGTAACTGCTGTAAAAGAAGTACAAGTATCAATTAATAACGAAATCACCGCAGCAGCAGCAGCACTGGTAATAATAACAACAGTTGAAATAGTTATAAAGCTGCTTCAACAGCAACTGCAATAACAGCAGCAATAGCAGCAGCAACAATAGCTATAGTGGAGTGATGGCCTAGAGGTAACGCGTCCGCCTAGGAAGCGAGAGAATCTGAGCGCGCTGGTTCGAATTACGGCTCAGCCGCCGATATTTTCTTCCCCTCCACTAGACCTTGAGTGGTGGTCTGGACGCTAGTCATTCGGATGAGACGATAAACCGAGGTCCCGTGTGCAGCATGCACTTAGCGGACGTAAAAGAACCCACGGCAACAAAAAGGTTGTTCCTGGCAAAATTATGTAGAAAAATCCACTTCGATAGGAAAAACAAATAAAACTGCACGCAGGAAAAAACAAACAAAAAATGGATGGCGCTGTACTGTAGCGAAGCGCTCTCCCTGGGGAGAGCAGCCCGAATTTCACACAGAGAAATCTGTTGTGATAAAAAGAAATACAAATACGGCAATAGCAGACTGCAAAGCCCGCAGTTTCAACAATCCATAAGAAACTAGTGTGAGACAGTAAAAAGGGTGTGTTCGTGTCGGCATTTCTTTAAAAAAAAAAAATAAATAAATAAAAATCCAGATACAAATAGTTATCCATAAATACAATTTATTCATTTACCTAGTCATTTTTTTTTTAATCATTAGCTTATTTATTTGTTTAGTGAGTGAGTGAGTGAGTTTAAATGTCTTATTTTCTACGTCAAACGAAATCTGCTTCGATACCGGATGACAAGCTAAAACGTGTTTCTTGTTTTCATGTTGTTGTTTGTTTTCCTAACTTTCCATTTTTTTTTTTAAAAAGGGGTTTCTGTGTATACATTTCTTTTTCTCATGTGTTTATTTTATCCCCTGTGTCAAATAAGATCGGTTCACTATTCAATGGAAAACTGGAAACATTTTTCATTTTATGTTGTTGTTGTTGTTTTCCCGCTTTGTTAAGAAAAAAAAAGGAAACAGTTGAATTTTGACGGCATTGTATTGTATTATATTGTATTGTATTGTATTGTATTGTCAAAACATATTCCATTGTGTGAAATTCGGGCTGGTCTCCCCAGTGCAATGCAATGCAGTACGACGCGTAGTCATTTAAAGATACGCATTCTATAGCAATATTCTTGAATAATAAGAGCAATATACAACACAATACAATACAATACAAATCGTTAATTTCACCCATCTTTAATATCTAATTTCAACGTTTGAATAGAACGGAATGTTATTGTTGCTGTTGTTGTTGGTGGTGTGTGTATGTATGTATGTGTGTGTGTGTGTGTGTGTGTGTGTGCGTGCGTGTGTGTGTGTGTTTAAAATAAAGGAACAAAAATGTTGTGATCCTTTGACTTTTATTTTAACGGCAGCTTAAACTGCATCTTAGGTATACAGTTATTCCGTTCGCATGTCATATCCTTATATTGGAACGCTGTCCCTTCTTTGTCCTTTATTTATTTATTTATTTATTCATTCATTCATTCATATATATATATTTTTGTTCATTATTTATTTATTCATCTATCTCTTCAGCTATCTATTCATTTGTTTATTGTGTACTTATTTATCTATACGTCCATCTACATATCCATTTTATCATTCTTCTTCTTCTTATTTTTCTTTAAATTTCTTTTCGAATACTGCAGTCTTTTTATTTTTATTTTTGTTTTTAAAAAATCTCTTTCTTATCAACTAAAAAGCAGTCAACCAATCAATCGATGAATCAATCAATTTTCGCTTTTAACAGGTGGAACCAAATTGAAAACCAGGTCCAGGTTTGTTTACCTGTCACAGACGTCAGGAGCGCCACCGTCAACAGAGCATGGATGATCATCACTGATGCTGGACCTGCAGAAAAAAAGGAAAAAGAAAAAAAAAGTATATAATAGACACACAGAAAAAAAACATTAGGGGTTTTCTCAGAAATCATTCACTTTTGAGCAGGACTGTAGCTGAAACAGAGACTTTTTTATATATATTTATTTTTTTAAATTTTATTATAAATGTATCTTCTTCATAGACATGTGGACCGTGTCGCGCGCTTGCGCGTGTGGGGGTTTTAGGGGGGGGGGAGAGGGGGGAAGCGAGGGGTGGTGGTGTAAGAAAAGAATAAAGAATATCAACGTCAGCCACGAATCATTGAAACTGCATTAATACTTCTTTGTTTCTTTTTTTTTCTTTTCTTTTTCTTTTTTTTATTGAGAAATTCAGTAGTCAATGTGACTCTGAAAAATGCAATAAAGTAATAACTAAGTCAAAATGATGAATAAGTAGATAAATGAATAATGAATAGATGAATAAATGAATGAATAAACGAAAAATAAACGAACCTATAAACAAATAAAGTAAATGAATGAATGATTGAATAGATTGATAGACAAATAAGTACATGAATAATATTTTTTTGATAAAATAAGATAATAACTAAATAATAATGATAACAATAATGGAAGGAGGCGGAGGAGGAAGAGAAGGAGGAGGAAGAAGAAGAAGAAGAAAGAAAGAAAGAAAGAAAGAAATGAACATAGATTGAAGCTCACGCACAAAACAAAACGATTCGGCAAGGCGGAGATAGCAGTGAATTCACACATTCGAAAATCATTAACTTTGTCTCATTCCTACTTTACTAAAAGATAAATCAAGAAAACTGACTCAATCGATCCATAAAAAACTTACGTTTATTTTCCAGACACAGTCGCCAAAATCGAATTTTCACCAACTCCAGAATGGATCCACGTAATGCAACACACGAAGTAGAACAAAACAAAAAAACAAATGTTCACACCCACGCGTAGCTCGGCACCTTCACCAAATAGAAAAGGAAGGAAGGCACTGCAGGGAAACAGAACCCTTTATGGCGCAGCGCGGTGTAGCCTGTGTATGGAGGTGATGTCGTAAATTTAAGCCCTACACCATGCCGTCTGTGTCTTCTTTGTGACGTGCTACACCAGTCCTGTCCACCACTTTTTCTTTTTAATTTTTTTTTTACCACTGCAATACCGCTACGTCTTTTTTCCCCTCGTGTGTGTGTGTGTGTGTGTGTGTGTGTGTGTGTGTGTGTGTGTGTGTGTGTGTGTGTGTGTACAAATTACGTTTTATGTTGTTGTTGTTCTTATTGTTGTTCGTTGTATCGGTGTCCTGGACGAAAAGCGACATTCTTTTCTCTTAAAAAAAGAAAAAGAAAAAAAAAAGAGAAGCAACAGTGAATGCTGAACAACTGCAGGGTTTGTGTGTTAAAATTCAGACACAGTATCAAAAGTGATAAACATTATGAAAATAAGTCCTGAATTATGTGACAGACATATTCGCGTTAAGTTGATTGTGTCAGGCAAGGGGTACATTCACGTCTTGAACATGTTGGAATTGTTGACCCGCCCCCGCCCCCCCCCCCAACCCCCCAGCCCCCCTTCCCCCCACAACCCCACTCCCCAATTTTTTCCCCACCTGACTGAAAAGACAATGTCGGAATTCTTGACCAAAAGACAATATCAGATTTGTTGACCCTTTTTCCTTTTCACACAAAAAACAATAACAAAACAAAACAAAACACACAACACACACACACACACACACACACACACACACACACACACACACACACACACACACAAAGCAATATCAGTATTGCTATCATATCCCCCTTGACACAACGCAAACACAAAAAAGATAATATCAGCATTGTTTTTATTGTCCTATTGACTCAAAATACATTGTCGGAATCGCTGAGTTTTCTTCTTGACTTGAATAATTAAAAAAATAAAAAAATAAAAAATAAAAAAGAAGAAGAAGAAGAAGATGTCTGAACTATGGACCCCCCTCCTTTTCACTCAAAAGATAATTTTGGAATTCTTGGCCATTTTCGCCGTGAGTCAAAGTCACTGACGGAATAGTTCATCATGTCTTCTCTTGTTTGAAAAGACTATGTGGGAATTACTGGATTTTTTTTCCCTTTGGCTCAACAGATAATGCCAGAATCGTTTGATTATTCTTCCTTGGCTCGCCGCAGTGTTGGCATCGTTGGATAACGTTTTCTCTTAACTCACTCAGTACGGCCAGTCCTCTCTTCTCCTCTACACAGACCCCTCGGATATCCAGCGGGGTGTCTGAATGACCCAACCTTTAGCTTCTGTCGTCAGAACTGTGGTATTCTTTGTCAACATTCACCTCTTCAGTATAAGAGCATTCCGCTTGCAATATTTTGATGATGGTAATTGGGATGAAACGCTGTTAACGTCGTCTCTTTCGCCGTTCGTATGGAGAGAGTTAACTTCAACAAAACGTTGGAACTGTTGGTAGATATGCGGGTGAAAAAACAAAACAAAAAAATAAGCAAGGACTGTCTTGGTTTGGAAGGTTTATCTTTTGCCTGATGTCTTTGAAACCCTTCTGACTCCATTGGGAGAGAGAGAGAGAGAGGGAGAGAGAGAGAGAGAGAGAGAGAGAGACCAGACCAGACCAGACCAGACCAGATGATCTATTCAGATAGGCCATAGCCCCTACAGAATTGATGTAAAACAAAGTACAGTAGTCAACCCTTATGTCTGTAGAAAAGCAAAAACAGTCAATAATTTCTGTAACATCTCTAATCCTTCTGAGAGATTCATGTAGAAATGTTACGAAATGTTTACCGATTTGATTATTTGCAGATAAGAGGGACGTTGGCAAGAGAGAGAGGGGGGCCGGGGGGGGGGGGGG